>NC_089754.1:46777270-46872270 GCF_040412425.1 Macrobrachium rosenbergii
GAAGGCACGCTGCAAAGAACCTTAAGCACTGAGATGCACTGACAGCACTATAGGTGAATACTTCAGAGACCTTGCAGGGAGCGGCGCAAAA
The DNA here is from genome assembly GCF_040412425.1 of Macrobrachium rosenbergii. NCBI lineage: Eukaryota > Metazoa > Arthropoda > Malacostraca > Decapoda > Palaemonidae > Macrobrachium > Macrobrachium rosenbergii. The sequence continues at coordinate 46,777,362 of NC_089754.1, forward strand.
CCTTGAAATACCCATGATTTGTATTTGTAATAATGAAATGATTAGATGTGGATGCAGCTTGAGGGAAAATGTTTTATCCTTTGATGAGGTTCAGATTTAGTTGCAGGACACTTTAGCAGCACCGCAGGATCTGTATGAGAAGTATACATACAAGTTTTGTGCGTTAAGGAGATTAGCATAGGACGTATCTGAATGATCAGCAAATAAAGAAAGTGTATATATATATACATATATATGTGGGTGTGTGTGTGTGTGTGTGTATGTGTTATTTTTATGACACAAGAATGGAAATGTAAAGTGGAGGACGTAAGGAGGATATTTACAAGACTGAAGAATGAAAAGGCACCTGAAATTATTGGGATCATCAGTGAGGTGTTGCCTTAACTTAGTGAATGGCCAGGATTTGAAAAGTTCTAAAGTAATGAATGAAGGGAATCATTGTTACGTTGTACGACACTGCAATATAATGTAAGAATTATAGGGGGTTACAGTAGTAAGTGTACAGGGAAGGCGTATGGTAGGATTTTGATTAAAACAGATGACATAGGGACTGGTAAGGGAAAGAACGGTGTGCGGTTTAAACAATAAATTGGATGTGTTGGTCAAAACTTTCGTATGAAGCAGTGAGAAATATATAATTAAAGATTAAAAGCGGAATGGAGGGAGTGATATGAAAAATCAGAGGAAGGACAACAGAAGCAGATGCAAACTTGTGGAATAAGAAAACGAGACACGAATGGAGAGGGTGAATGGTTGATATTTTCATTTGTCTTCATCCATCATTTCTGATAGATCATTTACAATAGAGCATTCAGCAGTTTTGGTAGAATATATTTGTCTGTACGATGATTGATTATCCAGTAAAGCATTTGCCCTTTCCAGATGACTAATTAGTTGTTCAGGAATATAGTATATATTCTAGCTTTAGGACATAAATGTTAAATTTCAAACATGCCTAAATGAATGTAGATGCTAAAAACTGGTTTAATAATAGGCACTTTCTCGACTTTAGGTAATTAATAGCACTTGGATCAACTGCGAAGCATGAAAACTTCTCCACTCTAACAATCTCAGATGTTGGCATCGGATCTACTGTAGATTGATTCCTTTAAAACCCTCATAGCATCATGATTATCTAGACTGTAAAATTTCTTTAGTCTTTCATTTGTACCAGGTTCAGTCCTTATCTGACTCTGCGTTTCAGCAGGAGTGACAATTATATTCTCAGTTATCTCAAAAATTTTAGGAAAATTGGCAGCTAGTTTTTGATCACTGAAACCTTAAGGGAGCCCTTTTTCCTTTACTGAGAGGACATTATGTTGTTCATCAGTGGAAGTTAAGAAGAAACTGAATTGTTATAGGAGTGATTTATTTTATTAAGGTTTAAAAAATTTCTCGGCATATGAAGAAAAAATAACCATTGCTGTACTTGTTGGGGAGACGTCATACGTTGAGTGCCATCTCCTTGTATTTTCATTATTAATTATAATGTGTCTGTGAACCATTTTGTACGCACATAACATGAGAGACGAGAGAACTAACAGATGGCTTTAAGATTACTTTTCCCCTGATAGGTGTATTATTAGTCTTTTGGTTAGTTTAGCAAGAATTACAATACAGGGAGATTATGTGATAAGAAAAATTTAATATAAAGTATAATAGAAAATAACTTTTAAAAGACTAACTTTATGAACATTTCCCTTTAAAAAATCACCTTTTTAGCTTAATACAATCAGTAAGGGGTTCTTTAAAATATTGTAAATGAGAAAGTAGTCCATAGCACCAAACTAAGGCTCGTCGGGAAAAATTAAAGATGTGTATACAGTAACGAATATTCCCAGCTCATTCACTTTGAATGTGTTAAAATATTATAGGGAAACTTTGCAGATAGATACTGGAGGAATATAATATATTTCATTTTTTTTATTTCTACAATTTTCAAGTGTATACATCTCCTTAGAAAGATTGCATAATACTGAGCTACCATATAACTTGAAGCTTTGGGCACTAGTTTTATGTCAGCATTCCTTTGGAGAATACTGGGTTATGATTTGTCTTGTGAATGAAATTAAGCCCTATCTATGGCTTTTAGTTGTCTCATTGCGAAAGACGTTGAAATTTTGCTTTGCTGTAGCAGTCAATTCAACATCAGTGGATCGGGAAGAGGCTTTCAGGCGTTGCGGTTCCATCAAGGAAACAGCCGAAACGCAAAGCTGCCCTATTCCATCTTGTATGTTTATTAAGAAAAACTATAGAATACTAATAATTTTGGTCATCAGTACATTTTATTTTTAATTATAGAAATTATATGTGTATAAGTTAAAAGTACAATAACGAATATAATATTAAAACAATCAAAATCTTTGGTACTTATCATTCAGGCAATTTTACCCATATAATTTTAAAGTTATAAACTAATATGACAGAACTAGAAAAACGATTTAGTATAATAAGCGATTTGAAGTGTTTCTAGCAGATAGTTTGTAGCATTTATTAAAGTGTTCATTTTATTATGGTCTTTGCGAGAGCGCCTGCCATTATGTAATTTTTAGACCTATATCCAATTGTCAAAAACCATGTGCTTAGAGGAATTGTAAAAAATTGCCAAATGCACTTAAATTGCTAAGAGACGGCATAGTCTAGCATTTGAAGTTGTATGCAAGTCAGATTATTGTATGCTGAAACATGCGCTACAATAATATGTCACTTTGTAAACAACAGACATGGGAACGCCGCAGCCTGCGTTCATTTTCCCCCTAGTCATAGGCTGTTTTACAGCTGTAACATACGTATTTTTTGTGATAGTGTACACAGTGCAACCAAAAGCCTTTGTCGATGAAATTTTCCACATACCTCAAGCACAGAAAATTTGTGACGGGAATTTTCATGAGGTGAGATAGACTAGGCCGGGTTTGTTCTGTCAGGCTAGTCTTAGCCTAAACTCGTAAGAGCCTACAAAGGCCTGGTCCACTGTAAGGTAATGCTGCAAAATAGTCGCACACACTTCGTTCTGCAATGCACGGTGTCCAATTTTGGTGGGGTGGGATGTTTTAGGAGTGAAGGCCCCAGGTCCGGGCACGGTGCAATTGGGTGGTTAGGGGAAGGTTAGGTTAGGATGCATCCCTATTAAAATTTGTTGTCATTCATTTGCTTTAAAGCCATTGCAAACCTTGGAAATATCGTGCTCAGATTTACTCTTGAGCCACTTCAAATTTTAATTTTAACTATTACCAACGGCAGAATGATAGTGATTGTTGTTTTTTCTTGTGTACTGAGAAGGGCCTTTGAATGTTACTCCAGTCATTGATGAATAGGCTACATGACGTTTTAGGCTAATTGTCACCAAAGAATAAACTTTAAAGTGTCTCAGTTATCGTTTGTTTTCTGCATTCATAACCGTTATTGCTAGTGATAACTACTTTTTTGCCCAGTCCCCTATAGCCCTATCCATCAATTAGGTTTTTCGAGGACCCCAGTAGATCAGGAGTGGTTTTGGGTTGGGAAAAGCAAGAATGAGATTAATTCCACTAACAGGAATGGTTAGAGATACATAAATCACAAAGACAAGCAGTCCACAATATACATGATTCACATGATAGCCTAATCAGTAACAAACACAAAACTTTTAAAGCCCGAGAATGTGGCTCTGGTTTGGTGCCTCTCAATGAAAACAATTAATCTTTGAAAAGCAAATCTCATATAGTTTCTCTTAAAATTTTAAGTAGTAGTTCTCTGAATTTTTGAGGTAACAGATGTAGTGGTTGGTAGGTAGGTTATTTATATTCAACAAATACTTTTCTGATTATATTATTTTTAGTTTACAAACGTTAGTGCAAGGCAGTATAGACATGTAAGGAACAATATGCATTTTATAAACTGTTACTTGATTTTAAGAATTTTACATATCAGTTGACTTAAATAATGATAAACTGGGAATGCAAACTAATTCAGTTGTGATGTTCCACAGTGTACAGGTATATAACTAAACACTTGTGAATTGCTGTGTATTTACCTGAGAATGTAGTATTGCACTCATGCATAGATAGTTGTTAGGTTAGGTTAAACTTCATAATAATCTCATACATAGTTACTAACAACACTCTTTTAGCTATATAAAAATTTGTATGCAACTTCTTTTGTATATTTTCAGTGGGATGATAAAATAACTACGCTTCCTGGTTTATACCTATTTTCCATTGGACTAAATGGACCCGTTTCTTGGATTCTGGGACGAAGACTTTGTGATGTCTTTTCTCTACGAATCACAAATTTGGTTGCATCAGCATTCATGTTATCTACTCTACACAAATTGTTGGTGTACTTACATGGAAAAAGGTAGGGTACTATTTATTAAAGGATTGATTATAATTAAATATTGTGTTTATTAGGATATGCTATACCGTACGTGGAGACTTAATATAAAGTGGAGGATAATTTTGTATGTCTTACAGCACTGCAGTAAAGCTATACAAGTGCTGCTGTTGACTAGTTGAGAGTAGGCCTAGGTAGCATACAAGAGTTAGTAAAGAGGAGGTGATGCATATGCAGTGTAGGTTAGTTTTGTGCATCTTACAGTACTACAAAAAAGTTATGTCAAGTCCTAGATATCTCATTTAGTTGTAGAACATAAAGGATCAGCTAACTTCAGTATGTTGGTATGTGTGCACAAGGTTTGTCAAGTTCCTGGTGATTTGCTGAATAACTTTTTGTGTAGACATTCTCATCTGCTGAAGAGCAATGAGTTCAAGGTTGCAAGGCCTGTAAAATTTATTTTGTACATTACTCATATTCATCATTTGTATAACCTGTATGTGCAAATGTGATTATTATCCATGTAACTACCTTGACTATTACGATCCTTACCTTATATATATTCAGAAGGTACGTTATGTATCAAGAAGACTAATAAAATAAGGTATAGTTAATTACTGTATGTATGATATTAATTTTTAATAATTATTTGATATTTTTAATAATTATTAATATAGCAGTGTATTTATATTTTATAGTAAATTTATATTAAAGGTATTAAAGGAGTCACAGACTGTCATTTGCTATATACCCTGTAGGTATTAAAAGTAAAGATAATGATGGATAGGACAAGATTTGTATATATGCATCACCATTTTTGCATTTATGCTGTCTCTCATTGACTCCACTCTCACTTTTTATATCTTTGACTATAAATTTCTGTATAAAACCTACAAGCCTCCTGAGATATATGTGTTAGTGAAGGTTGTGCACATGTAGAACTTGAGTCTAAACTGCTACTTAGCTCTAAGTCCAGGTCTGCATCTCATTTTGTCAGTTGCTTCTTTAGTTTCTTGGTAACCATAATAGTAAACATGCAGTTAAACAGTATACAGTATTATGTAAGCAGCTAGTAGCCAAGGTCTCAAGAGTATCTGACACAATAAAGAGCGGTTAAGTAGGTGATATTGTGTTGCATTTCAGTTATTATAAAGGAATCTATTATTTGGATATGGACTATACAGTATTACCTGTTTCCAAATGACTTCCATTCCAATTTATATTTTTTTTCAGGTCGATCACTGGAAACTGATGTTATCTGCTGTGAATTTGTCTTTATTACCTGTGATGTACTGGTTCACATTTTTGTACTACACAGATGTGTTGTCCACTTTGGTTGTGTTTATTATGATACTCCTGCATCTTCACCGTGCTCCTAATGCTGCAGGAATAATGGGTATGTTTTCATCTTTATCTCTTTTATTTTTATTATGTAATGAGTGGTGTAAAAATATCTACTTATTGTGGGTACAGTAGTTATTAATATAATTTCTTTGGATACCTTTGGTTAGCTGCAAGCATTATGATGGTTAGTGTTTTCAATATTTTTATATAATTCTTTTCTCTTTGAGTGCAGAATGCTTTAGACTAACCAAGAAGGGCATGGGTAAATTGTTAGCTTTCCTTCATGCATATATTTAAAAAATATATACATAATATTTGAAACCTAAAATATTTGGCATTCTAAGGAATATTGAAATTACTCATATATAAAAAAATTATATTTAGTCTGATACTATGTTTTCATTTATACAAATTCCTTGTCTTTCAGGGCTGTTTTATCATTGTATGATCGCATTTTTCATTGCATTTTTTTTTTTTTTAGCAATTTAATGGTCTAAATTGCACTATTCTGGATGAATGCAATGCATTTCAGATGATATCTTCCATCTTCATTTAAAGAACAAAATAAAGAGTTTCATAAAAACAAGTATAGTAATTCACAAGGTTGCTATGCACAGTAAGCATAAGGCATCCCCTCCATAGTTGAGCCTATGCCACACTTTGCACCTCATTACAATCCACACCTCATGATTTATACCATGTATTCACAACTCTCTTTGTCACTTGTTGCTGTGGTTGGGGTGGGGGTTCTTGAACACTTGGAATGAATCCCTGTGTTTGAGTCCAAAAACCATAGTAGGAACTGAGAAGGGAGTTTCTACCATCTGATAATGTTTAGACTTAAGAGGGATTGATATGACTTGCAGTAGAGAAGGGACTTTCTACTATCTGACAATGTTTAGACTTAAGGGAATTGATATGACTGTTTAGTACCATTGACTGTGCAACACTTGCTAGTAAAGTGTCGCAGCCTTGGCGACCTTAGAAGATATTTCCTTTTTGAATGTCGGAATGGCAACAGCAATTATCTCTCTTGAATGCTCAAAAAGGAACAAACTTTAACCATAGTGGTAGTTTTAAGTTTATAGAAAGAGCTAGACTTCTTACCTAAAGATAATTTATTTATAATGGCAGACTTTAGTAACGACACAGGTAGTCCCTATACAGACGAATGTTATGCATTCCAAGAGCTTGTTTGGAAGTTCGGTTTGCTTGTAAGTCCAACAAAGTTGTCCTGGGCATCCAGCATTGTAGCTATCTTATGGCATATAACACTGTGCAGTAATTGTCAAGCCAGTTTGTTTGTACATAAAAGAAACTATAATGTACAAAAATCTTCAGGCTTCCCTGGAAAAAGTGGCAATAAAAGGAATGAAATAAAGTTTGTATATCATGCTTAGCATGTTGACACAGAAGTTTGTAAGTTGAAAATCTGTTAGTAGAGTGTTACCTGTACGGTCTATAATGCTTTTATGATTTTGTTTTACAATTGTGAATTTTACATTAGTTACCAATTTATAGCATTTATGAAATGTTATTTTGTGTTAGTAGTTTTTGTGTTTATAACTATACCAAAAAAATTGATGTTACAAAAAGACAAAGTTGATTTTACTGATATATTTATATTATTGTAACACCAGATAATATACTGGTAAATCAGTCAGTCTGTGTCATACTTGATAGACTCAAGTCCACTAATCAGTGCTCGGTTCTCAAGCTGCTCTTAGCAGACTGCATATTATTCTTGATGGCCCTATGATGTTTCCAATTTTCATTTTCTAAAGAGCTCTCCTAACATCTTCAAATGTCACATTCCCTATTGGTCACTCTGTTATGCCAGCATCCTCCTGTTTATAGTAATTCTCTTCATAAAGTAGATTTTCAAAATACTACTGCCTTCATGTAGGTACCGTGAATGGTTTTTCTGTATAAACTAAATATGTAGGGAAAAAGTACACTGTTGAAGAATACGTGTGAGCCTTTATCATCACTGGAAAGAGCCTGTGAGAAGGCAAGTGGTGTCAATTACAAACATTGGGTTTTCTCTCCCCACCTATTATTGTAGTACAATGAAATCATCGTCATCTGAAAATATGAGCTGTAGTTGACCAGGGATCAGTTGTTAGATACTAATGTTTATTCAAAAATGATGCACTACTTGGTCACAGTGAATGATTACAACAGTGGGAAGACACTAACACTAGCAAACCAAAGTATTAAAATAACTGGAAAAAGGTGAGGTAGTACTTTTATACCCTACTTGGGGTCAGTCCTCTCTTGCCTTGATTTTTTATGATTATTTTTAAGAAGTTTGACCAGACTACGGATTCATATTTCTAGATAAATTGTGCTGTACTGAAGTTGTTGTTCTTGATTGAGAGATGAAAACTGGAACTAAGTCAAGTTAAAGACATTTTGATATTAGGCGAGAATAAACCAGAGGAAGAGGATAAAAGTAAAAGGTAGAAAGCATTCCATTATGGAACTGCAGGGGCTCTGCGTAGCACATTTAAGACCATCTAGTGTACTGTAAAAGGTTCCCTGTTGTCAGTGGTCTATATAGAATTGCAAAATCTTAAAACTGGAAAATATTGTATTGCATATAGTAGGCAGTACTATACTGGAGTTAATGTTTTTATGCAAGTCTACATGGGTTTGTATGAAAGGGTTGTATGAAATACTGAAATTACATAAAAGGTTCTAATTTTCAGTCAGGTTGGATTTATTTACTCTCTGAACTATTTTTCATCATGTTTCCTTAAAATGCATTTTTTTTTCATATACTTTAGGTGCAGTGGCTTTTGTCATTAGACAGACAAATATTGTTTGGGTTGGATTCATGTTTGTCCTGTTAGCATCAGATGTTCTTGGCATCAGGGTTCTTAAATCTCCTATCATGACTTTCAGTGATATAAGGGTAAGTCAAGCACATATTTACATTTGTACATTTAGATACCTTTGTATTGCTAGATTATCACAAGTTTTATTTCATTATAATAATAGTACGTATGGTAAAGGTTGCAGGTTGGCCAAGGCACCAACCACGTCTGAGGTGTCACTGTAATACCGCTAGAAAAAACAGGTCATTCGAAGGTTGGCTAGACAATTTGATTTGGAGTCCCTTTCTCTATGTACAGTACTTTTCCTTTGCCCACACATACTGTACACAGAATAGTTTGCCGTATTCACCATATATTTTCTTCTTTCCCTTTACATTGAATAGCACTTTATATACCATGCATTTTTTGTACTGTTGAAAATTCCAAGCCTATTGGTTATAAAATTCGAAAAGACTTAATGGCTTGCCAACAGCCAGTCCCAAGCCAGACAGATTTTGTTGGGTTGAATTTGTCAGTAAGGTAATATGAAACTTGTATAAATTTTCACAATGAATTTTGTAAAAAAACATAAAAAAATAGAAAGGTAGAGGAGATGCTGGTAGAAGATCTTTTGACATTTATCATGTAAAGAAACAACAGGAAATGACAGAAAAATATTTTTCTGTGGCTATGAGTCAAAACAAAGTGGAATAGACATTCTGGTCAAAGATTAGACAACAGGAGACATGACAGAAGTTGGATGAATAAATGAAAGAATGATGGTGATGGAAATGATCTGAGGAAAGACCGTAAAGCACATGTTCTCTGTATACAGTACTTACTACAATTAGGAAGACCGAAAAAAGAAAAATAAGAATTTTGGAATGCGTTGACAGGTGTGTCAATCACAAGGAACACTTGTAGGGTGGACAAGTGAATGGCCATATAACTGATAATGGTTAGTTCTGAAGATTTAATGGGAAGATATAGCCAGAGAATTCTATTAGCTCCATGGAATAAAGTTGTTAATATATTTTAAGCCCAGACACAATCTGATAACACAATAGTGGAGAGCTGAAAGACAACATAGTCTGCTGCAGGCTGTAATATCAAAGGAGAAAACAGTTTAGAAAGATACCATTAAGTGAATAAAAAGCATGGAAATGAAATATGAAGCAGTTGTCAGAAGCATCTTTCACCTGGATTTTGAATAGTGCTTGGCACATGGCAGATTCAGTTTTCAAATATTTCCCACCAGCATGTTTTGAAATTCATGTTAATTGAATGACCAACTAAGCTGTTAAAAGTGTTGAGAGATAGTGGTCTTAGGAACAGCATTTGCCTGAACAGGTAAACTGTGACATGAGACTTATGGTATTGTGCAGCATTTGCGCAAAATTTGAACCTAAGCCCTTGCAAAAACCAGACTTGCAAACTAGTGAACAGATGATTATGATTACTTTTAGTATAGGCATTGAGATGTCTTGCCGACAAACATTCAGAAACTAGCTAACATGAATGTTTTAGAAATGAGGCACCTTGAGTTTATCATATTCTCATTACTGATAGTCTCATTTGCCAAAAGGGTTGCTTTTTCTTTAGGACAGTGAGTGAAAGATCCCTCTGGTAAAAAAAAAAAAAGAGATACTGTTGAGTCTACACCATAAAGGGCAGATTTGAAAGTAACCCATTATTAGTGTTCGTGTCATACTAGAAAAGATTTGTTTTGAACTTTAGTCAAGTATAGTTTGGTATGATTATTCCATGTCAAATCAGATCAAAGATTTTCCTAAGTAAGTACTTCAACAATTTTTATTGAACTAGGCTTTGTTTTGATACAGTGATTCAACAAACGAGAAGGACGTCACCTACATATTATTTTGACAAAGCTATTATTTAAAGGAACAGTAGGCTGAATAGATCTATACAATTGTAACCAATGAAGAAGTGAAAATCACTCAGAATTCCATTCCAGTCTGCTGGAGATTTAATTTATATCTTACAAGAGTATGACAAAACAGCTTCCTCAGTTTTATTGATTGAAGGGACTAAAGAATGATCAGAGGTTCCAGTTGGAAGACCCAACAGTACTGATTGTAACACCAAGGGAATCGGTAAATAATAGATCCAAGCAATTACCATACTTGTTAGTTAGTTATAAATGATTTGTTTTACCATATTTGTGCTTGACCTAATTTGTATTAAAGTCAGATTCAGAAGTGAAGTCAAAAGCTCTTAGACCATGGCAATCAGTAGGAGAAACAGAATCAAACCATCTCTGTGGTGGGCACTGAAAGGCCACACAGATGCCATTCTTTTATTGTACTGAATCTTAGCCATGATGATGAGAAGACTGTCAAAAATGGTATCACCTAAGTCTGAATTGCAGTGCAAGTTGGAACACAAATGAAAATTTGTTATGTCTGCCTCAAACCATTATAACTTTGTCCCCATGGCACCCACATACACAGTGCATTGTACAAAATATAATTTTGCCAGAGGCAACTACAAAAAATAATTCCTGTTACCATGTATTCCTTTAATATTGCATTGCTTAACACAAAACAGGCAGTGTCCAGAATGCATAGGTCCAGGATTTTGCTGAACTCCAGCCAGTTTAAGAACAAGAATTGATAAATTTTTGAAGGATCCTGTATTCTCTAGCAGTAATATCTCAGTGGGTGGTTGGTGCCTTAGCCAACTTATGTGACTTAGTCCACATTTCAGCCTAACATTCCACCTGAATTTTGGCTTAGAAATACCTGAATTCATAGAATGTCATTTTATTGTAAATATCAGTCTTTCTTCCAAACGTTTTCTTAATCCTCAAAATTTCTTTCTTCATGTATACCTATTGAATAATAACTCTTTAAAAGAAAAGCAGAACAAAAAACTATTTACATTGTTTTAAGTAAGATAGGTAATATACTGGTTATTTATAGGACATATTGTATGCAGGAGGAGGTGTGTAGGTTATGTACACATGTAGATACTCTATACAGTATATGGTGGCTATATATATATATATATATATATATATATATATATATATATATATATATATATATATATATATATATATATATATATATATATATATATATATATATATATATATATATATATATATATATATATATATATATATGTCCTATAAATAAAAAAATCATCTAGTTTTGAATCCCTTACATATATACAGTATATATATATATATATATATATATATATATATATATATATATATATATATATATATATATATATATATATATATATATATATATATATATATATATATACAGTATATATATATATACAGTATATATATATATATATATATATATACAGTGATCCCTCGTCTATCGCGGATAATGGGGCCAGAACCCCAGCGATAAGTGAAATTCAGCAGTAGCATTGGCCCCTCCCTAGGGAGGCATATACTGTATATACATGGTATATATTTAAAGGCTTTACTGTATAGCCTTTCCCACACTGTTATAAACACTTCCTATGCACTTAAACACTGTATTACTATTTTGATCTCCTATCACAGTAATATGCATAAAAAAAAAGATCGTCCCATATTTGTAATGTTTACGTTCTGAGAATCAGCTGACTGAAGCTGCTCACTACTAACGAAAGAATTAGGAAAATAATTTTTAGTTGCCAAAAGAAACAAATTTATCAATGAAATTATTTTTAATTCTGTACATAAAAGATTATGATACAGTAATTCATATTTCATTGAGAGAGAGAGAGAGAGAGAGAGAGAGAGAGAGAGAGAGAGAGAGAGAGAGAGAGAGAGAGAGAGAGAGAGAGAGCGTGCTGTACAGCACAGTAGCTTGGGACGAGACTAAGTCTTGACTAAGTCTTGACAAGCTGGTGATGAGAGAGTATACAGTATCCTTGAGTTGCTTATGTATGAAATTCGGATTTTAATTATTTTTACAGTGATTTAAGATGAAACATCAACAGTGATAAGATATTCTCTTATGTACCACTCACGTGCCTTGTCCAGTGCCTGTATTACTATTTTGATCTCCTATCACAGTAATATGCATAAAAAAAAGATCGTCCCATATTTGTAATGTTTACGTTTTGAGAATCAGCTGACTGAAGCTGCTCACTACTAACGAAAGAATTAGGAAAATAATTTTTTAGTTGTTAAAAGAAACAAATTTGTCAATGAAATTATTTTTAATTCTGTACATAAAAGTTTATGATACAGTAATTCATATTTCATTGAGAGAGAGAGAGAGAGAGAGAGAGAGAGAGAGAGAGAGAGAGAGAGAGAGATGGAGATGGTGTACTGTACAGCACAGTAGCTTGGGACGAGACTGTATACAGTATCCTTGAGTTGCTTACGTATGAAATTGGATTTTAATTATTTTTACAGTGATTTAAGATGAAACATCAACAGTGATAAGATATTCTCTTATGTACCACTCACATGCCTTGTCCGAGTGCCTGTGGGTATATACGAAGCTTCCAGTCCTTGCACGTCGGTCTACTTAAGCCGTTCTTCTCCACGTAACATGATGAAACATAGCTGTTTTCCCGCAATATGGCTGCCGATATGGTGGTACTTTTTCATTTTAATTTTTCGCTGAATATTTCTGAAAAATCCGCGATGCAGTGAAGCATCTTTTGTTTAACTTCATTTTGTACTGAATTATATGTCATAATGCAATGAACCAACAGTACTAGCAGGTATTAATAATTATTAATGGAATTAATGAAATATTTGGGTCTTCATATATCGCGACTATTTTTGAAATTTCCGGAAAATCCGCTATATATTTTCTCTTATAATATACATACGTAATGGAAAAAAATCTGCGAAGTCATGAATCATGATAGTTGAACCATAAGTGAGGGTTCACTGTATATATATATATTATATATATATATATATATATATATATATATATATATATATATATATATATATATATATATATATATATATATATATATATATATATATATATATATATATATATATATATATATATATATATATATATATATATATATATATATATATATATATATATATATATATATATATATATATAAAGGGATTCAAAACTAGATGATTTTTTTACTTATGGCAAGGTCTTGGAACCAAACCAATAAGTAAACAGTAAGGGCAAACAGTAGTGACATGATTTAAAACCACTGTTGTTTCATGATTTTTCAACTAATTTCATTACAGTTTCTGTCATAAAGATATAGAGGCCTTGGCCTATCTGATTGGTGAAATAAAAAGTTTAGCGAGGATTTGCATATGGTAGATTTTCATTAAGGTCAAAATGAAAATCTTCACAATAATTTACATAAATTTATTTTCTATTTGTTTGAATGTTCTTACAAGACCTTGTACGTTAGAAATTCCATTTATGTAGAAAATTAATATGGGAAAAGTAGGCATTTATGTGATTTTCCCTTGGAAAGGGCTGCAGAATAGGTTCTTGTACTGAAGTTGATGTGTATGATGCATTTATTCATGCTTTAAATATTACAGGCAGTCCCCGGTTATTGGAGGGGTTCTGTTTCTGAGGGTGTGATGATAACTGAAAATTGGCGATTTTCAGGGGTTATCGGCGCCGAAAAGCACCGAGTTTCAGTTATCGGCACCTCTGTTAGTTATGTATCGACGCCAATACCCAGTTATCGGCGCCGATAAGCGGAAATTGGCGATTTTCGGTGCCGAAAATTGCCGATTTTCGGCGCTAGACAAGCGCCGTAAAAACCGGATCACTGTTAACCGAGCCCACCGTTAACCGGGGACTGCCTGTATAGCTATATCCAATAAGTGAAAATTTTCCTTCCTAAAGTGGCCAGTTCTTTAGTTATTCAGTTGGTTTTACTGTACTATATGTATTTTAGTATGAAAAGTTTCTTATTGTTTCTTGAATTCCAGATGTTGCTGAAAAAACTCAAGAAGATTGCTACAAAGCCATATCGCTTAGCAGAAGTTTTGACAGACCTTGTGTATGATACCTTAAGCTATAGCATTGTTTTGATGTCATTTATTGCTTTTGTCTTATACAATGGTGGTATTGTAGTTGGTGATCGTAAAGCTCATGAAGCAACTGTTCATCTCCCACAGTTAGGGTATTTCTGTCTTTTCTTTTTGATTTTTTCACTACCGTATGCCCCAAATCATGTGCGCCCTTTCATTAAATTGTGTAAAGATAATCTTGCATGTAGTGTGGCAGTATTAATGATAGGTGTAATGGTAATCCAATCCAATACACTTGTCCACCCATATCTTTTAGCAGATAACAGGCACTATACTTTCTATTTATGGAATAGATTTTATGGCAGGTTTTCTATTATTAGGTACCTAATGGTCCCTGTTTATATGTTTGGCGCATATATGGTTCACACAAGTATTCAGCGTTGTAATTTCTTGTTCAAGGTTTTATTTGTAGGGTGCCTTGTAGCTTCAGTTGTTCCCCAAAAGCTTTTAGAGTTCAGGTACTTTATCATACCTTTCTTAATGGCACGCATACAAAACGTCTCCAAAAACTGGTGGCAGCTTGGTATAGAGACACTCTACTTTCTTTTCATAAATGCTGTGACACTTTATATTTTTGTCAGTAAAACATTTTATTGGGAAGACAGTTCAGAACCACAAAGAATCATATGGTAGTTCATGAAGTTAAGTTCTTTTTGGTGAAGTTGGTAACTTTAGGTGGGGTTTTCTTCGTAAAGTCCTTGTATTTGTAGCTGCAAGGTCTGAACATAAATTTTCCCCTTTTCCTGTGTGTCAGTTGCAGTTGAGGAAAGCATTCAAAAGAAGAATGTGTAGAAACATATGGTACTGAATGATATACTTATGTAAATATATGTGAGTCTTAACCTGCCAGTTGTGCAGATCACACTGTCACATCACAGAAGCTTACGTTACAGTCTTAAACCCACATCTCCTTGTTACCAGTGCTGGGAATTTAACCCATATCATGTTATCATGAAGTTCAAAAGCTGACCTCTTAGCAATCATCCTGGACTGTTTAAATGTTAAATAATATATTTTTTGCTCAAAATTTTCCCTAAAGGAGGGAAATGTTTTGTAATGAGAAAGAAATCCTGTCTTGAAATATAATCTTTTTAGCTTCTTGAATTGCTTTATGTTGATATGTAACTTATTGTAGACGAATTTACAAATATTATAGAAGCTGAATGTTTTTGTTGTGAATTAAAGTTCTGTGTTTTAAAGTAGAATGCATAAGTAAAAATTTTCTAAGCAATAGGTTTTACTGCCTTTTGTGGGAGAGTGAATGACTCGTAATTTACAATCAAGATATCTTTAAAGCGGTTGAATATATTTTGTCCATAGTTACAAGAAAAAGCATAAGAAATATGACACATGGTGTCATCTGTCTTGGCTTCAGTGTTGCTCTTAGTAACAGAGAGTTATTTTATCAATACTTAATCTTTACAGCGTCCTGTATTGATATGTTCTAATGAACAGATTTTATAAATGCACGTGTGTTCATGTTGGAAAAACCCTGTTCATGTACTTTCCTAATGCCATGATTGTCTGTCTTGTGAAGGGACAGTTCTGAATTCAACCTCTAACTGGCAACAAAGTTTCTAAATGACAATTGCAAGTATCTGGCTTTTATATTTGTATTGTCATAGTCACTCATCAGATTTAGTGTTTGTGAGTGTGTCTGATGTTATGGTAATGATTTTGCAAGTGTATACATTTTGCTATGAGCATTCAAGTAGTTGCTTTTAAAGAGAATTTTTTGTCCTACTATTTATGTCTTTCATTGGTTTAGAGCAATGTAATTTTTATGTGTGTCAGCAACTGGATCCCAGAGTCCTTTGGGACATCAACAGAATCCCATTCAAAGCAATCACATTTCTGTTTTTATTTGCTTTTGTATGTTTTCAATCCAACAGTCATGATTCCAAAAAATTTGAAGCACTTGACACAGATGTCCAAGATTAAGGAAAGGTCAGCTGTGGGCGATATTAAGGATTAATCCATGAAATTCCAAATTCTTAATAGACTTTCACTTTTGAGAGAACTTTTGTTATCCATCAGTCTTTGTGACAAAAGAGGCTCATGTAAACAGTTGAAAGTAAATCAGAATTGGATGATAAATGTTCTTTGGACATTTACCAAACCAAGTCAATATCCAACCAGCATTTGCTGCATCCAGAAAACTTGACAAACTGCATTGTGTTTTAGCAGAAGTAACTCACATGAGAGAATGACGATTATTGAGGTTACCATTTGTACTACTCCACTTCATCACCAAGATTTAAGTTGTAGGAAGACTGATATGACAAGAATATTTGTTGTTCATTTGCTGATGAAGCTCTTAGTCAGAGCAGAAAGCTTACATTGTTACGATGAATGAAATTACTGATGATACCAAAAGAGGACAAGGTTGTGTCATCAAGGTTGTACCAGGCTTTTTGTGACCCTAAAGGCACAGCACTGGGATATCTCCAGGAGGTCATCTCATTTTTAGTTTAACTCTTTGTGGGAGAAGAATTTAGCTCTTCTAGAGGTCACTAGCTATAAAATTATTTTTATTGCTTTCCTTGTGCATCTAATCTTAGGGAGGTAATGCTTCGGTTTATAGACACCCTTCTTGAGGAGATGAGATTACTCTCATCTTTCTAACTGGTATATTATTGTAACTTCTATTTTGATTAATTTCAAAATTTATCTGAAATTTTTCCCAAGACTTTCTAAAACACCTGAATTATTGTATTTAACTGCCTCATGTAAGGCTATATTAGCCAAACTTCATATTTATGAATGTATTACCCGGGGTAGTATTTTTCATAGCCCTTTAGATTGCTGCTGTTGATGGAAAATCAGATGTATCCCCATTTCAAGTAGTGTTTCTTTGGGTTCTGTTCCACCAACTCCTTTTTTCCTCATCATTAATGAACTTCTCTAATCATCCTATTCTGTTTGTGCTTTCGTTGATCTGGCTGTCCATATTTCTTCTTCATCTCCTAGTCCCTTCAGTTCTTTCCACTCTGTGTCAAAGTCCTTTGTTTCATTTATCAACAAAGTCAATCCTGTGAACATTCAACACTGGGGAATACTCCTTTAGTCACTGTTACTGTATATATCATTTCCTCATTTCCTATCAGTACTATACTTCAATTTTTTTAAACCTTTTGGGTAGTCAGGTTACTTTGACTTCCTTTGGAGATATTGCTTATTTCCAGTTAGCTTAAATTGGTTTTGAAATATCATCTGTTCATCTGTTATAGATTTTTATTGTTCATATGGTGTGCTTCATCATGTGTTTTTCTCATCAGTGGGATTGATTCAAAGGCAGTTCATTTGATGAGTGATTTACCTCTAGCTTTTCTCTTAGTTTTTTCACTTCAGCAAGGGGGACCACTGCTTCTTAAATACAGGTAGTCCCCGGTTATCGGTGATCCGGTTTTCTGGTACTTGTCTAGCTATGAAAATCGGCAATTTTCGGTGCCAATATGCGCCAACTTCCGCTTTTCGGCACCAATAATCGGGTATTGTCTCCAATACATACCTAACAGAGGTGCCAATCTCTGGTTATTGGCACCGATAATTTCTGAAAATCACTGATTTTCAGTTATCAGTGATTTTTGCTTTTCGTCACACCGTTGGAACGGAATCAGTGTCAATAACCAGGGACGGCCTGTATAGGTACTACTTCAGTCCTTGTTCTACAGACCTCAAGCAAAGAATTGTTCCTCCTCTCAGGCGGTAACAGAATGATCATCAGGTCTCATAATTACTGTTTGAAAATCAATTTAATAATCTTGAGGTTGTACTTTGACTTTCTAGTTATTAAATTATTCTCCTCCTTTCATTCTGAGACATGTTTATGACATCCTTCAGGATTCAGCCCCACTTTTTTCATTCATTCTTTTTTTCTTATTTTTGGGACATAGGTGAGATTAGGGCATTAGGTAGCTGCACCCTTAGCATCTGCATTTAAGAAGAAAGGTTTCTTTATAAAAACTGTGTTATTCATTGATATGCCTCTATCATCTTTAATTCATGCTTAGAGCTAGTATTTAGTTTGTGTTACTGCTTGGAATGGGTGAACTGGCTTTGGCATTATAAAGGAGTTTTAAAGATGACATACTTGTAAAGTATGAATATTGACTCGGGTACCAAATGCAGTAAACCTCCGTGTTCGCAGTCTCACTATTCGCGGACTCGCCTACAGTATTCGCGGATTTCTCTGTGGAACGTATCTACCCATTATTCGAGGAAAATTCGCCCATTCGCAGTATTTTTCACTGAGAAACATTCACTAATTACTGTATTTTCATGACTTTTAAGTATTCGTGGATTTTAGCTATTCGCAGGGGGTGTGTGGTATGCATCTCCCGTGAATATGGAGGGTTTACTGTGTTAATTTGATAATGATTGCAGTAAATATCAAACCAGGATGACTCAGGAGTTATTGCCCTCACTCTGGTTAATTATTTGTATGAATAGAAAAATAAACAATGTTTTGTTTCATAAGTGCAAATGTGTTGCCTCAGTGAAGTGTCACTATTACTCATAGCTATTGATTACTGTACCATAAGGTTCCATACTGTAGGAGTCATGTGAGAGCAGCAACAAATAAGATGGAGCCTCTCCCCATTGAAGATCTTGTCTGCCTACTCTCCATCTCTTTGCTAGTTTGAAATGGGGATTCTGGGTTTGGTCTTTTTACTTGATCAGCAGCCATGTTATTAGTTGGGCAAAAAGCTTTTACAAGTGAATCATATATTTTTGTTATAAGTAAAAGCAGTACAGTATAAAGTAAATGATTGCTTTCAAATATTTAGAAGTGTTGATTAGTGCTTCATGAAATTAAACTGGTGTGTATGTCACCCTTAAGATTAGTGTTCTGCTTTGTCATGTTTATAAATGAGTGGATTAATAATTTTGCACCAAATTAATGTTCTAAGTGTAGGTAGTTGAGTTGGTTTTCACTAGAAAAATTGAACTGTCATCTGTAATCTATATCACCAAAATATTATCTATAAAACCTGAAATAATTAAAAAATTTTTAACTTATTAGGTAGCTTCAAAGCATGAGGTTTTTGTGATCTTTTCTTGAATTCTGGCAGTGGTTGCCATACATGGATGTGTTTCAAGTGCCAAAGAAAGCAGAAAATTGTTTTGTTATTACAAATACTAGAGATATATAATTATAGGAATTTAGTCTTAATAGCCTAGCTAAAGCATGTTGTACTGTATTGGTAACAGTTGCATTTATGATAGTGGTTTAGTGGTAATTGTGATGGTGAAATGATAACAGTGATGACAATAATGTAACATGAGCAGTCTCTCTTTTGGTAAAGGCTAAATGAATTGCATAAGTACAATTTCCCTTATTTAGAATACTGTGAACATATTTAATAGCTCACACAAAATATCCAATTTATTATAATTGATTTTGTCATCCAGTTTTTCACTACAAGTTGGAGTGTGTTGCAAGAATTTGTTCCCATGTTAATTCTGTGCACTTTTCATTTATACATGTATTAAAATAACAGATTTTTTATCATTTGCCTCATTTAATATCTTCATTATTTATCATATGCCCCTTATTTTCCTGGAATTAATTTTGATTTGCAATAGGACTAAAATTCTATTAATATATTTTATTACTGAATATGAGTTTTCATGAAGTTCTTCATGAGGTTGCACTTGAGATAAATTATTAATCTTAGATTATTATTTTATGAGTCATGACTGTGTAATAGAAGTCCAAATGTGACTGGCATCTGACAAATTCACAAAGTAAGTGGAATTGTCCTTGTATGGTAAATTACATTCCCTTAAGAAGAGACAAGGAATTTGAAAACAGATTTTAAGAGCAGCTGTTACCTAACTCTGAGATTTTCATAAAATCAGCACAGTACTGTATATTTCAACATAGCCATCACAAAGGACAGTGGCTTAAAGGCTAAATCCAAAGAAGTGTTTATGGAAAAGGAGGACAGAATTGACCAGTGAAGCAGAAGTGGCTGAATATGGTTTTTAGGCAAATTACATTAATAAAAATGATAGAGGAAGAATCCAGTGGTGTATAATAGAAACAAATCTCCAAGCATTGCCAGAGGCAGATTTATATAGGTGGAGAAAAACATATTCAGTGATAGCCTTACAAGGGAAAGCAGTTTCTTCTGTCTGAATGATTGTTGCTCCCAGACATCAGAAGGGCACACCATAGAGAACCCAGCAGGACCAATTTGCTTGGAGAAAAATTCACTCGGCCTTTTTAGAACAACTTAAAGCTATCCTTCCATTCAGACTTATCAAGGAGGTTTTAAACAAGCTTCTGGTGTCTTAACCCTTAAATGGATGGCAATCTTCATATGAGTATCTATAAAAGGTTTTGGATGATGGACGGGAATCCTCATATGAGTACGTATGAATGTTGCGTGCCATGCTGTTTGAATGAATTTAGCGGGAAAGAGTTTCATAGCACTTCAATGGTCCATAAATCACTTATGGCAACTTATTACCTCAGTATGGGAGAGATATCGATCAGCGTGCCTTGGGATTTCGGAGGAGGATGTACTGCATCTTTGCAGCTCCAGGACGTCTTTTTATTTATTTGCTCATAAATATGCCCAGGGATTGATGTTGGTTGTAGATCTTATCTTTTATGAGAGTATGCCAGCTATAATTGTAGTTTTGCAAAGAAATAAAACATGTATACCTCACAAAAAGTTACTGCATCTCTCCATCTCGGTAAATCTCATAAATATTTTACAACAAATATACTGTACTCAGAATTTGTTACTGATTTTAGTTCTTATCTGTTATGATATTGTGTGAGCTGTAATTACAATTTTACAAAATAAATTATTAGAAAAAATATGCTTAACTTGGTAAAATTAACACATTTTTATGATTGTCTTGTCAAAGAGGCCTTACACAGGGTTGTAAATAGTCACCTTCAACTTCCCGTGGGAGATATGGAAATATATTTAGAATTTCTTTTCTTACACCATGAGCACTTGCATATCTTCCTCTTTCCACTGATATGATTTTTCTTAAGTTGGCCAACCTTAAAGTTTGGCCAGTCTTGGGGTGTGCTTTATACATTTTAGCCCGCCCCTTAAGTGTTAAGAACCAGATGTCAACTTTGATATCTTCATTTTGGCTGGAGCAGAAATGGTTCTCCAGTCATCTGTCCCTGTTGGTAGACATCCCCGGGAGGATTCTTATGTGGAAGATGCTTTATTAGCGACTATTTTGGAGATTCAAGAGAGGAGTCCAGAAACTGAACAGTTTTATGCATGGAGTCTATTTAGCAGTACCTCAGGTGTAGAGGATTTTTGGTGGCAACAGCTGCTAAGTGGAACTAGTTTTGCAGTTGGTACAATGAGGGTATTATTAGTTCAGTCCGTGCCACTAGCCGTCTTCTAGCAGATTTCCTTGTGTTTCTCAGGAACCATAAAAATTCAGTCACACATCAGAGGCTATAGGTCAGCTCCCCTTCAGGTCATTGAGCTTACTAAATTAGGTGTGGGTCCTTCAGTGGAGCATAGAAGACTAAGATACCTTGGGAAGTTTTTCAAGCCTCCATGCTGTGACGTTTCTCTGATATCAAAAAGTCTCGCCAACCCCCTTTATGAACCTTTGCAAAAGGCTTCATTGCTGGAATCACACTGAAGATGGTCTTCAAGTGAGGGACAACCACACTGTAGTTGAGTCATTCATACGAGGTAATGGTGGGAGTTCCTTAGAATTGTTGTTTGCTGCTGACTTTGTAGTGAAACACATAATTACAGGCAGCCACGACCATTCCACTGTACTCTTCTCTTTGCCTGAAGCAAACCAGAGATTGCAGAAGTTATTCCTCAAAGCTGCTCCTTAAAACAGCTCATTCCAGGGAGTGGCACTATGTCCTTCCCCCTCCTACTTGTAAGATGTTAATTGCTGAAAAAGCCAGTTTATGAGGATACACCATATTCTTTTTTTCCTAACTAGTTTACAAGTTTCCTATCTCATATTCTCTACTTCAATAAGTTATATTCTTTTCTTCCATGAGTTTTTACCATTGTTTTTGTTATGGTCTTCATCTGGAAACTTTTCTTCTGTTCCAGTGCTACTGTATGTTCCAAATAACGTTATTAAGAGTTTGAATGTTCATAGCAAAATTCATATCCAGTATCATTTCCTGGCAAGCAAATATCACATTTCAACTAGTGTGCAATAGCTAGTTACCAAGTTTGTTTTACAGTTTTCATTGTATATTTTACAGTTTTCATTGTATTCTTTGTGCAGTCATGTTCATTTATCTTTCAACATTGCACAAACAATTGGTGGTAGTAACACAATCAGTTGGCTGGGAGATGCTTGTACCATCTGTGTAAGTAAATACTGTAGTTGAACTTTTGGTGATGATGGTGGGAATTGGTGATAGTAGATGTAGTGGTGATGGTGATGTATACGATGCTAATAGTGATGCAGTACGTTAAGTTACTGATATTGCAATGTTTTCTTCTTTTCTGTTTGATTCTTTGCTTTGTGGCAGACCTAATAAATGACTGCTTACTTTTATAATGAAAAAAACCTGATCTGCATAAACCTTTCCTTTGTGATGGGATGGGAGGGATTGTGTGGGCTGTCACGACAACACAGTTTGGAATGGATACATTTAAAGGGTAGGAAGTACTGTAAAGTTGTTAGCTTCGAGAGCGAATTTATCTACATGCAGTTTTTTGTTATAAAAAATGAATCAATTGTGACCATGGCCGGTAAGGAAACTTATACTTGACAACCGTGCAATATTGATTAAGACAACTTGGATTACTGGTACTTAATTTTTTTTTTTTTTATAAATTATATGCATAAATTACAGCTCATGATCATAAGAATTAGTATTGTTAAAGATGCCAGAAACACCTCAACTCAACGGAAATCAATCTAGCAGACTTTGTACTTGTCAGCTACCATATTATGATTATTTTCCCCCTGTGCTACCATTTTAGATCTGATCTATTTTTAGGTACATCTCTTAAATTAAATGTTAGTGTAAATTACAGGTAACTTTAGGTTAGGAGCTAAGAGGATTGCTGTTAGTAGTAAGGTATTCGGAAATTTTCAAATGCTGGCTATAATATTGGGTTCTTGTTACTTAATGGACTTAACTTATCAGAAAGGCCAGACCCCCAAAGCATCAGTTGAGGTGCTGCTGTACTATTATGGAGAGTAAATGGGTACAGTACTCAAGTCAAGTGGCACTAGTATCCCTAATGAATGTGCAATGGAAAGTGTGATAGAAAAGTGCAAATACACTATCTTTGATATTTTAAGTAGTTTTGTGCAGAAACTGTACTGGATACCTTGGGGCATATAGTATCTCATCACAAAAATTCCAGCATATAAGAATTTATGAAAATCTTTTCTTGAAAAGTAATGCTGCCTAATCTCCTTGAGGAGTTTTGTTTTTGTGTATGAGAAAATGTTCATCATTCCCAAATTTCATAGTCTTTATTACTGCGTAAAGAACTGTCACCATATTAGCAGGAATGACCTTGTTTGCAAAATTGATGGGAAATAAGAAAAACACTTGTGCTGATAGGAAAATGTAGCCATTTACTTGCATTTTATCTGATCCAATTTCAGGTTGCCTATACGGTATTGATTGTTCCATGTATATTTGCTGTTTAATGGCAGCAATAGGGTTTAGAAATCCTTGTTACTACATTCAAATTAGAAGAATATCTCTAGTTTTTCATTACCACAATCAGAGGAAATTGTCTATTTTTTATATTCAGAGGAAAAACATATCCTTTTTAAGAAGTGAAACATAACCTCAGATAGAAACCTTCATATTTACTTGTTAACTGTACATTGGTAGTGACTGAGACCAAGAAAATAATGGGTATTGCATATAGATTTTACATGTAGATTTTTATCTGGCTTATGCCCTGGTAGAGGAATAGTGGTAGAGTGCTTTAATTAATGGATGTTGTAACATAAGTAGGTTTATTGCTAACTTAGAGGTTTTGCCAAATATTTTCATTAGAGATGAAGAACTGAGGTTGTGCATGGTATACTAGGGAGGTAATGTCAAATTCTGGTTATCAAGTAATGTTTGGCAACAAAAGTGCTGAAGATTTTTTAAATACTTGGGGCAAAATTCATTCAGGCAAAAATATGTTACAGACCAAGTTTTTGAATACTGTAATATTGAGAAAGGCACAGTATAATGCTGAAATAAGTCACAGAGTTGTTAAGTTAAATAAATAGATATGGTAATTAATGTACAGTAGCTACCTTTTCTATTATTGAATACCCTTATATGACAACTTAGTCATATTGGGAGACTTCCAGTATTTACCCATATGTTAAGTGTATTTGTTTGTATTTTCTTGTGCTGTAGGAACCTTTCACAAATGCATAACATGATATGCTTTTTGATTATATCTGCCAAAGAAAAAAGTAGACTGTCCTGAAATGGACTGAATTACTAATGAGGTACTAATGAACATTACTGTGTGAGTGTGGGTTAACCTGACAAAGTTGGGAAACTACTAACTCACCCACTGCAACAACAGTATTTTGTGGTCATTTTCTACACTAATTGAATGTTTTGTGCTGGATCACTGATAGATACACATTTTCTTTCCATTTTGTCCTTTTTTTATCATCTTTATGATATACTGCTGCAGTTGTTAGTGTTACACCATTTCCATTTGTATCGTAGTTTGTATATTATACCCTTTCCATTTGTATTGTGGTCTTAATGATAAAATTATTTGGTTTGATACATTTTTAACTGTCATTGTGTTAAAATTGCATTCACTGTTATCTTTACCCTTCAGCTGACAAAGATAAGCAATAAAGTCAATTGTTCTTATGTTGCTGATGGTGATTCTTTTCTCTTTATTCAAATGTTCCAAGATTTGCCATGTTAACTATCCATGTAACCTTTTTAATCCTTGTGTTGAGTATGATGTTTCTGGATAGAGGAGTAGTGGTTTCAGTCAATTACATGAGGATAACGATACACTTTCAATAAAGAGTTTCACATTCTGTAGCCTGTATGTGTTATTCATAAAAGTACCAGCTTCTTCCTATTAACATTGGTATCCTCTTTGCTCAGCCCATGACAAAACATGCTCTTGCATGCTTTCAGACATGACTTCATTCAGTTGTGTATTGAAATGACAGTGTTTATAGCTTAATTGACTTTCAGCTGCTTGCTATTGTTTGTTCATTACAAACTCATTAATCATAATAGCCTTACTCTGTGCAATGACTCTCCAGCTGCACAAACTTTTTAAATCCTGAAGGGTAAAAAGACCTACTGCACATGCCTGACCATGGGCTGCTCTTCCACTAGGCAGGATTTAGCATCTTGCATTTTGCACCATTCATTATCATAGTCTGTTGACTTGTTACCTATTCTCCATAATGTTGATGATTCATAGTTACTGATGAACATTTAAGACCCTAACCTCATGGAAATTCTCAGCTAGGTCTGCAGATTTTTCAAGGTATAGCCCCTGTCAGCCCTGTGGGTGAGACTTTAATTGCCGTGGAAATATGATTTGGAATGTGGGTCCAAGACTGGGTTTCCTTTTGGCCATTAGGACTGACCTTTTCATCAAAAGGGTTGCAGCTCCAGCAGGGTTACCTTATGGGCACACCTCATCTTTTGGCCCCTGCTGGATCAGCACTTTGGATATTTTGTATGATTCAGAATTGATCCTTACAGATTCAGTTGTTGCATTCCTTTGCCTTAGATACCATCTTGCTGACTGTATTAAAGATGGATGTTTACAAGCATTCATATAGAGGGAATATAGTCTTGTTGAGCTGGCATTAGTGAGTCCTCATTGGTAACACTCCCTGTTAGCTGATGGCTTGTCTTTAATAAATGATGTGGCTAGGGCCTACTGGCTCATCCTTTCCCTCAGATCTACTTCTGTGTTTATTCTATACTCCTTTGCACTTTCCAGGTCTGACCCCTAAGATTTTGACCTTTTTCTGAAGGACTTTATTGTGCAAAGGGTAATGATTTTATGTTTTTACTATCAAACATCATCTAATCCTTATACATAAGTGTTTTGTCTGTGTCATTAGGATTTTTATCTCTGAAGTTAAGAATTTATTTCCTATCTTAATTGTATTCATGTATACTGTATGCAGTGAAATGTTTCCAATAATGGTTTAGAAAACAAATTACTCTACAGGCAAATGAATGATTTCTGTTGGTGGTATTACTCTTCATCTGTACATTATAGCTGTTTGAAAAATTTATATTTAGGTGTGTTAAGTATTTTTCTTAGCTTTTTCCATCTTGATTACAAAATTTAGGAAACCAATGATTTCTCAAAGTGAAACAATTCTTGAAAATTTACATCTACTCAGGCTTGACAGTTTTTGGGAAAATGATCATCCACTCAAGTTAGACAAGTATTTTATTTTTATCTTACAAAAGTTTATGATGGTTTTGTGTATTCTGTTTTGGTAGCTTTTCTTGCACTGATGTAAATTGTTATTGTGTAAATATTAAGAAAGTTCAAGTTTGCATTTTTTTTGTACAATGTGTATATTTAGGAATGGAATAAATTTGCAAATACAAAAATGATTGCTGCCATATGGGTAATTTGAGCTGAGTACTTGTAGTAA
The DNA here is from genome assembly GCF_040412425.1 of Macrobrachium rosenbergii. NCBI lineage: Eukaryota > Metazoa > Arthropoda > Malacostraca > Decapoda > Palaemonidae > Macrobrachium > Macrobrachium rosenbergii. Next base: position 46,804,473 of record NC_089754.1, read on the forward strand.
ATGGGAAATCTTATCTCCATAGAGGTCACTGATGTTTTTTTTTTTATAGTACATCTGCATCTCTTTGCAAGGACAAAAATGCATACAGTTTTCTTTTGCATCATTGAAAATGATGTTTCCCTTTTCTAAGCCTTCCTTTAGTCTTGGCTCTTTTTAGCCAGTTCCTTGCCTTGTTGGCCTGGTGGTAAGAATAAGCTGTACTATCAGCAGTATTTTAGTTCTTTTATTGGTCTTTTACATGGTTAACAGTATGTGCTATTCAGGGTTTGTTAGGCCATGATACACACACTCGTACAACTTCCAAAGGATGGTCTCAGTAACTCTCACTTCTGAGATAACATTTTTCTCTCAAAATATGCATTATTGTTTCCTTGACAGACAGTATCTTGTACTTCACACAGTAGCTTGATGAAAAGAGGCTCCCTAGAGGCAAAGGAGATCAACATTTAGGTCCAAATATTGATTCTACCAAAGAATTGTCAGGTAGCAGATAACAGTAAGACAGTGTCCATTATTGGGAACATTTACACATTTCAGTCTTTCTCTTTATGCTCTTCCAGCTGATGATATATGGTATCTTTGAATGTATGTTGAGTTTGTGTGATGAACTCCAGACTTTCATGATTTGGTGTGCTAAATGCCTATACAAGTACATCAAACATCGGATCTTTCTGCTAGTGTTCACTAGATACTGCTCGTGCCCTTCTGTCAGTGATATTGTCATTCCAGTAGAAAAAGAGAGTGAGTATATTTAGATTTTTGTAAATAATTTAACATTTTATTTATTGCACAAACCTTAGTGCGTCTTTGGGTATTCCTTCTAATGGCCTCACTAACTAGAATTTGCTAGTGGAACAATTTTTATTCAAAACATTTTAACATGAACACTTGAGTGTCATTATTAATCTGATGAGACCCTAGGCACCTAAAGGTTTTGTTCTTCAGGGGGAGGTAAATATTGAACCATGGTAAAACTGAAGTTTGATAGCTAGGAGAAAGAGACCAAAGTGAACATTTGAAAAATAAGAGGCAGACGGTAGTGATGTAGCAGGGACCATTTATTACCATCTACAATGTGCCACACAAGGCATTCTGTAGTAGGTATCCTTTGGGTGTTCAGAAAAGTTACACTAACTGATCTTGTCACTCCTGATGGTAGGATTGTTTCACACCACCTGCTCATAACCACCAAATACTTATTCTTTAACAGTTGTATCAGTTTTGAATGGCTTACTAATCTTCTTAATAATAAAAGAGGCATACAGTATTTTACTTGATACTTTTGTCTTAGAATTTGCAAATATCTCTATAATGTTTGCATATTGCTTTTGTATCTGCACCATAAAATTCCAGCATTGCACTGGAATTATAAGAATGTTGGCTGTGTTTTCAATTGTTTTAACTTTGGTAGGCTTAATAAGATTTTGAATTCAGCTTTCACTGTTTGTTATATATTTTCCCCAGTCTCCTTGGGAAAACTTTTAAATATTTTATGCACTGAAATGTTGCAAATGGAAATTGAAATGAAGATTGGACATTATGATTTGAATGTTTGAGATTTTCAGAATTATCATTTTAGACAGTTGTATAATATACAATATTGTGCAATTTTATTAAAGTGAAAGTATTTGTAAGAAAATGTAATATATTTGCTATATGTAAAAATAAGATTTATAATAAGGAAATAATAGTTTTAATTCCTAAATGTTTTCTATTTATAGCTTAATAGTTTGCAGCAGTCAGCTTTTATTTGGCACTAGAATCTGAAGCCAATTACTGATAACCACAGATAAACTTATCTTAAGTTGTAGCATTTCTTAGCCCCCCCTCCCCCAGGTCCCTGACCGTGGCTGTCGTGGGGTTTAGAGGATGGCACCTGAAAGGCAATGTCCCAGTGCTTTGTTGATGATAGACATCAAAGGCCTGCAAGTCTTGCACCATGGATGCTGACCTTACATACTGTAGTCAGGCCTTGTTTTCTGTGATTAACAACTTCATTTTTCTTTCTTCTATCAAAACAAATTCTGCAATGAAGACCCCAAAATGGTTTGAATTATAGAAAATTCTGCTCTTGAAATTTTGATGGAGGGTGAAGTTGGATGGCACACCTCTCCACCTGTCAAACTGGAGTGCATAACATGGCTGAGCAAGGGTAAACACATTTCAGACCTTGTCTTCACTGTTGAGTCTGATAACCCTTAAGGCACTGAGGGTAAGGTGTCTAATCAGGTGGGTCCCCAAAAGCAATTGTTTATTTAAAGGTAACATTATTGCACCTACCCACTCCCCATCCTTTCTGGAAGATCACATCCATAGAGGATTTGAATGCAAACAAATGAGAGTGGCCATTTAATATGAAATACCAGAAAACCTATGATACCAGAGGGAGATAATATTAAAAACATAAAACAAAAATAATATATGTGGTCACTATGCATTATCACAATGCACCAATGAAAAGTTCAAAGTGGTTAGCACTTTCATCTTAGATAGAAGAGTTGCAGGAAGACTTAAACGCTTGACTGCATATTTTGAGTCCCTTAATATTGATTGGAATTCTGACTTTCCAAAAATATATTTGACATCCATACATTAGAAGAGACAAAACAGTTGCTTCACACAGCATTGTCAAGATTGGTCTGTCAACTCATCCATTTGTGTGACAATTTAGGTGTGTGTTACAGATTAAGCCTATCAACTTATGGAATTGGAATTGGAACATAACCAAATTAATTCTGACTCACCTTGGAATTAACTGCTCTTGTCTGAATAGCCTACAGGATCCAATCCTATAGGTATGTACTAACTGTAGGTTAACAATGACAGTTTTAAATATTTTGTGTGAATGTCTAAATTATAGGCAACAATGGATATCAAATTCTTGAAGTAGAACAATTTAAAAAATTTATAAAATTTTTTAAAAGCTGTAATTTAATAAATGAAATGTAATCTTAGTCATTAATAAAAAAATCCTTTGGGTCAGCCCTGGAAAACTAAATGAATTAGCTCAGTGGTATAGTTAAACTACATAATAACTAAAGCATCATGTAAGTTTTCTTTGTCAAAATCCTATCTGTAATCCAGTCTAAAAATTCTCTTTCATTTCTGGCCACTTTTTCAATATAAAATCTATAAGAAGGGCAAACAACAAAGATGAAATAAAAGTTACAGAATTACATGTCCATTTGTGATTATACAGAGAAAAGTAGAATTAAAAATGGATTAAGAACATAGAAATATAAATAAGATAAAAAGGACTTTCAGTATATTGTGTAAAAAAAAAAAAACCTCGCAGGAAAAAAAAAATGTGTAACATTAGTCACACCATACGAGTGAATCAGAAGTCCCTTACAGTTCAACCTCGTCACAGATATTCGAGGCCCATCTTTTAAGGTCTTAAAAAAAAAAAGTTTACTAGTTGAGATTAATGGATTGCGAAAAGGCCTACGATTCCCTAGCGAACAATAATGTAAGTTAATGGAAAATATGTGATGCTACTATAGTAGAGATTTATGAGGGAGGTGCAACAAAAATTGACATAGGATATAAACTGGAAATATCGTGTGGTATGAAATAAGGCTGTACCCAAGGTATTTGAAAAAAAACAAAATAATTAGAAAGATGGTTCCTGTAGGGGGGTTAGTGCCATCAGTGAGCCTCATGTGACACACTGTAGGCATTACTTAAGGTTCTTTTCAGCTTCCCTTCGACCCCTGGCTGCAACATCTTACATTCATCTTACTGTACCTCCGTTCATATTCTCTTACTTTTCACCCTTGCCTAACAATTGATTCAAAGTGCAACTGAGAGGTTTTCCTCCTATTAGACCTTTCAAACCTTTTTACTGTCAGTTTTCATTTCAGTGTTGAATGACCTCATAGGTTCCTGCACTTGGCCCATGGGCCAAATTATATATTCTATTCTATTCCAGAAAGGAAGCCATATGGCATTATTTAGTTATGATGTAGCGCACTAGAAAATGATGGCAAACTTGTCTGTAATAAAAAAAAAAGTGCTTTTAATGACAAACTTGCATGTAATTATAAATGATTGTTTTTCATTATCATTGGAGAAATAGCAGCCTATTTCCTTATAACAGGTGTGAATTACATATAAATTCACACACTTACACACACAACAAAAGCACTAGAACAATGAGTGATCATCAGTTATGACAGTATTTTAATATCAATAGTGATGGCAAAATAAAATAATATTGCAGCAGCCTATATATATATATATATATATATATATATATATATATATATATATATATATATATATATATATATATATATATAAGGACCTCATTCAAACTGGATGGTATCTAATGGAGTTTTATTCAAAAATTGGAAGCTTTCTTGGACAAACAGTCCATTATCAAGTATCCGGATACTTGATAATGTGGACTGTTTGTCCAAGAAAGCTTGCAACTTTTTGAATAAAAACTCCATTAGATACCATCCAGTTTGAATGAGATCCTTTAGTAATTCTACTAATGCACAGAACAATTGTGTATGTGATAAAGTTAATATATATATATATATATATATATATATATATATATATATATATATATATAATATATATCTATATATATATATATATATATATATATATATATATATATATATATTTGAAAATTTGAATGTATGTGAATACAGTATTATTCATGACCTAGCACTTTAAGATAATGCTACCAAAATCAATGTGATTGTGAGTCTCCTCTCTAGAAGCTGGGGGTTTCTTCATTTGACCTTCATTTTAGATTCCAGGCTTTGTAGTAGCAAGCATATATAAACAACCTGAATAAATCAAAGAGTTAAGGTGTAATATGGCTATTAATAATACGCACAGAAATATAATAGAAATTTCCGATCTCGACGGACTTGGCCGACACCAGCTGTCAGGAGGTGCCGCTGAAAAGGCCAAACTGAAAGTTTCAAAGGCAAATCCCAACTACTACTACTAAGTTGAAGTACTGTTGACAAATAAATCTCGGTTAGACGGTTACTCTTAAGAAAAACAAGGTAGGATTTTGGGTTTCCTCTCCCCGCTTTGCGAGTCTGCAACCTTTTATCCATTAAGTAGAAAATAAATAAATGGGAAACTTCGTAAATATTTATGTAAACAGCAAAACCACAAGAAATCATTGCCGAGGTTAGCATACGTATTATTGATTTGTCTTTGTGATTTTAGCCTAAGAGTGACGTCATTTTGTAGCTACAGAGGATGAGTTGTTAATTAAAATTTTCCTTACCTAAGCTATGATTTGCCGTGTGGAAAAGTGTATTGGTGTAAGTTTTCGGCATAGGATAGTTCCAGGAGGCTAATCCCCATTGCTTAGTGGACCTACCTTATATGAGGCCAGGTGGGTCATGCATAGGCCAGCTGATTCTGGTTTGTGGATTCCACTTCTTTCTGAAACAGTTTTTAAGGGGTAAAACTGAAGATGACTACTGCGCCCCTCTGGTTCAGTAACTATCAGTTTACTTGCAAAATGGGCACCGTGTTTAGTGCCAGCCCCTTGGGATGAATGTTAGGTAGAACTAAGTATAGTACAACTTCACATGGGATATTACCTTGGAAATTGACTTTTCCTGTAGTATTTTGGTTGCTTATCAAGAATTTACAGTTATTTTTTGCCAGTTGACTGTAATTAACCTCAAAACTAATATGTTTTTGTATGCTGGCCATCGCGGAATGCTATCACACATGTGCAGTGTTGTATGGAGGAACTTTTGGTAAAAAGTGGAGTTTCCCTCACTGACGGGTCTGCAACTAAGTAACATGGCCGACTAGGTTAGGTTAGGGTAGGGTACGTTAGGTTAGTGTAGTTCCTTTTATAATAGGTTTCCTTAGCCAATCTCTTTTTGAACATATGGCTCCCTAATGACTTGTGCATGTGCAGAACCAATCCAAAACAACAACATGACAGTCCGTTCTTTCTCCCAGCGATTTCCCCCATGCTGGATAGGATATAAGGTTATTAATAATTGACTGACAGTAAAACAACACCACATCCTTCATCAGCAACACTAAAAGTATAAGGGAAATCAATTTCCAAGGTACAGTAATAGTCTGTGCAGAGCTGTTCTATAGTTTACTGAATGTAAAAAGGTAAAAAAAGACTGTAAATATCATAAGCTCAAACAAAAGGCATAAACATGAACAAAAACAAGTAAATAGGGGTAATCATGCTTGCCAACTGGTGGGAACCAGACCATGATAGTATTCTTCAATTTTACTTTTTTGTTTTTAAGAGTATAGTTTGTTAGTATAATTATCTTCAGTATGAAAGTTGTTATTCAATATAGTTGAATGAAGGCAGTTTTTATGCTTTTTCAGTAAATTGCTTCTTTACATTATAGCATAATCACATTCCACAGTTAAAGATATGATTTTCCTGTATTTTAATGTGTTTTGAATGTTTCTGGTGCAGAATGCAGATTCCCCCTCCCCTCCCTCCCTTTCCCACCTAACCCAACCTAGGGCACTGGAAATTAACGCTGGGTGCTTACCTGGCCGGGGCTTCACTCCCCTGGACCCACCCCCCACCTAACCTAAGCTAGGGTACTGTAAATTGAAATTGATAGGTTTTGCGACCTAATCCAATCAAACATAACCTACCTAACCCAACTTAGGATGCTGGATCCTTACTTTCCTAGTGTATAGTGCCACTTTAAAAGCATTTGATGAATAATAAATTTTATCCTAATCAGTAGCAGAACGTGCAGAAGTGATCCCCCATAATTGTTAAAAAGCGACTGTCAGAAATGTTCAGAACACACACAAAAAAAAAAAAATTCAAATCAGCCAAAATAATCCAAGAACAAAGGATTACACATCTGCACCAAAGGAACCATGACCTTAACAACTTCTGCTTTTCAATGGAGAACTGAAAAGGAATTTAGGGAATAAATTTCTTAACCATAAATCAAAACTAAGTACAAGAACAGAAGCTGGTTTTTTAAGCAACCCCTGTATTCCAAAATCCCATTTAATTTGTGGAACTTCGAACCAAAGGAACAATCATGTCCATATACCCACATTTCCAGATAAAAATAATAAAAGAAAACCACATAAACTAACCATCCTTACTCACTATGCATTGGAATAAATAAATAAATCCAACCTGGTGGCCTGCTTGCATGGATGTTGAAACATAAAGAAAGAACTAAAAAGAAGTCCAAGTTGGGTGATAAAATTCTTTGGTAAATATTTTGGTGACAGTAAATTTGCAATAGATTTTAGTATGCATTTCATATTAAATGTAGTCTATTAAGGAGACATGAGTAATTAGCATCAAAACTCTAGTATCAAGAGATGGTATTGAAGTAAAATGATAACATTTTTTCCATTCAGATCATAGGCTAGGGTAAGTGAATAATAGGTTGTGTATATACTGATAATAATAAACAAAGACTTGCAGCATTTTCAAGTACATAGTACATGATACATGCAGTTTATCAAATAAAACTTTTTCTGTTTGTTAACTATAACTTTTCTGCCACAGTTTTCATTGTTGAATGTATCACTTTTGTGTGATTGAACAAAGTAGAATATATCATTTGCTGGGCTAAATGAATTGTTATTAATCTTGCCTTCGAGTAAGAGTGGTGAAGGCGAGAGAACCATTTGGATTTAGAAGGCTTCTAATACTTTCACCAGTATTCATAGAAGACTTATATTACTGTTACACATCTAAATGTTCAACTCTGGTACTGTTCACATAGTCACAGACATTTAAAAGTATTGTGGCCTGATGTGGAGCTAACTGAATTGATAAATACTGACATACAGTACATTAGGCCTATATGATAACAAACCTATAATCAGTAATGTAGTGTTAACTAAATATATGTCAGTATGTGATATGTATCACATTATCATAAAAGCATTTGGAAAATGAAGGCTTGCAGCTCCCTATGACACAGTTGTAAAGGTGGTCTCTTTGGGGATTAGTTTTCCTCCACAGTTAATTGATGAGCCTCCTGATAAACCAGACTGTGACTGTGACTGCCCTGTAAAAGACAGCACTCACCTCTCTTCTGCCCCCATTGAATTTTTAGAAACTGCTCATTTTTGTTTACGAGTTTATATCCATTATTTTCTTTTATGTTTGATTACACAAGTTATTGTCATTCATTAGAAGGTATTATGTTAATGTAGCCTAAGATGGTTGCATTTGTAATTACTGTAAAATATTGAATATTTGTGTAAATTTCAGGTGTGAAATATTTTGTAAGCTATGGCTACCTTAGAAGACAGAATCCTTGGAGAAAAACTGCAATACTATTGCAGTAGCTCTGAGGATGAAGATGATGACAATGATGAAAATGAAAATAATGTGGCCAAAGAAAGTAATGAAGGACCAGTTCCGCCACCTGCAAGCCAAAATTGGGAAGGATACTCAACTAATGTAAGTGTATATGCTGCCTTTGAATGTCATTATTCTTGTATTTTAAGCTGAATATTGTGAGTTTCAAATTTTTTTTTTTTATTTTATTGCTGAATAGATAATAAAGTAAGGAAATATATGTAATGTAATGCTATATGAATCGTCCTGATGAATTTTGTAACATTTCATACAATCTGCAATATCTTGTCTTTAGTAGCAATCTAAAACCCTTGACTATCCCTGCATAGCTCTATCAAATCTTTATGAATGTTTGGCTGTCTGTTCTAGGAATTTTTCTTTTTTTTTTTTTTTTTTTTTGCCACATGAGTCCTTTTCTTGAATCCACAAGCCTTATTCTGTAAATTCTCCTCTTTTAAACAGACCCTAAACTGTAAATCTCTATGGAGGATATTTGTTATATATAATTTTGGTACTATTCCCTTGTAAGAGTAACCAAAGAAGGCAGTATGCTCATACTTACATGTGTACATAGAAATATGAATGAAATCATACACAAGAATTGCAGTTTAATGTTTACTGAATTTAAATGTGATTTTTTTTTAACTTCATATATAAATATTTTGAGAGAAGGATATCTCTCTGCACAGCAGCAGTTACAACCCTGTGTACCGTACATCTTATTTTTTACAGACTGGGCCCAAAGGTGTGTTGAAAGACTGGCAAAGGTTCAAGCAACTTGAGACAGAGAATCGGAAAGAACAAGAAAGGGAGAAAGTTCTTTTAGCCAAGAAGTTAGCCCTGTCATGTAGATCTCATGTAAGTTTGTGACTTGTTTATGTCTATGACAAATAGAATTTAATGGTCTCCTAACTCATCAAGTTTTATGAATAGACAATTTGGTTCTTTTGCTTTAACTTGCAGATTATTTATTAAAAATACTTTTCCTTACAAAGGTTGAGAATTTCCACGGATGTTATAGTCTTAATTTTTTATATTTTTATTTTGTCAGACAAAATCCTGCCAAGGCAAATCACCTCAGTTATGGATAGTAGTTTAATAAGACATATTCTGTACATGCAACTGGAGTACAAACTATTATTCTTCACTGCATGGTAATGAGTCAGGTATTAAAGGTTTTTTCCATTGAAAGCTAACTTTAGAATTAGCTGATTTTTTCACAAAGAGTAATGTAGCACACTGAACTATGATCAACATTGGCAACTATCTGACATCTATTTCTCATCATTGCTCTTGTTTTGAAATCAAGAAATTTTAAGACTCATCTTCCTACCACCATCAGTATTCAGGTTGGCTGTTTGACATGTATATCAAATATGAACTTAACAGTAAATGTATATAATTATAATTACCACAATGCCTTCTGAAATGTGTTTGGAAGAAATTACAGAGAAATTCAAAGTGCTGTAAAATTCATAATATGGGTACAGTTCTTAATTCATGTCAAATATGAAGTCTCACATACTAATTAACTCACTGTTTGCCTTGGAGGGCACTCCTTCAGATACTGAACTGGCTTTCATGAATAATAATAATAATAATAATAATAATAATAATAATAACGATAAGTAACAATGCATAGTGTTGAAAGTGATACCTGCAGTAGTTTCACTCAGCTTGCGTAGTTTTTGCCGTCTTTGTAATGATTGCTTTTTCAGGGTTACTTTATTCGTCCAGTAACTTGCCAGTGTTTGTCCTTATTTGGAGAGATAAATAGTCCTAAACAGAGATTGTTTAGTTGAAGAAGAAAACACTGCTGTATCAGGTACAGAGTATACATTACGATGGTAACTGAAATGTGGCGTTACCATTGTAGTTACTTTGCAACTGATACAGTGTATTCTTCCTCAATAAAATCATCCAAGTTTACAACTATTTACCCCTCCAAAGAATGACGATCATTGGCAGGTTCTGGAAGAGTGCGTTTATCTTGAAAGAGCAGTTATTAGGACAGAAAAGCTCTGTATAAATTGAATGTACCTGATGCAGCTATCAGTTTCAACACTACGTGCTTAAAAGAAGTTCTTCTACTTATAAATAATAATAATTGTAATAATAATAATAATAATGATAATGATAATAATAATCCATTTATTCATTCTCTTGTGATATGTACATTTTTTTAAACTTTCCAGCTTGATGATGAAAAAGAAAAAGAAAAGAAAGAAGAGGAAGACGTTGATGCCCTAATTGATGAAGATTTCTTACGGCAGTATATATCCAAACGAATGGAAGAAATGATGGCTAACACATCTATGAAGTAAGTTACAAGGTGGATGTTTTATTCACGGAAATTGCTTTTCACATGTATATATTTCTAGATAGACTATTGATATATAATAGTTTCACATTAGTTATCAGAGCAAAAAGTAGTTATATATGTATGAGGCCTGTAGTATTGAATGTAGTTAAGGATATGAGAAGAGGTGAGGAATAGTTAGTCACAAAAGTAGTAGGTTTGGAATAGTCAAAAGGAAGACTCCAGGAAGGTTCAGAAAATTTATTAAAAGCAGATGTAGAAGAAGTCCTATACTGGATGAGAATGTAAGTAAAAAGTGTCAAGGAAGTGAATGGAGAGTACTCATTTTGTTTCTGTTAAAGGAAATTAGACTTGAAAACATGAGTGATGATCATTTGATTTGGTCTCTTTTTACGTGCCCTTTTCCACGTACAAATATGCCATCACCAAACTATAGGTTTTGGCTTAAACTTAGATTGCTAGGTATACTCTCTGATATCTCTGATCCGTGTTACTTTTACAGCAGAGTTATTCTGTTTTTTCAGGTCAAAGTTTGGTCATCTGATTTCTCTTGAAGATGGAAACTCATTCTTGGATGCAGTTGACAAAGAAGACAAGGGGGTGACTGTTATTGTTCACATATATGACAAGGTATTGAAAACAACTTGTCTCTTCAAAACTTTGTTTATGAATTTTTATACTTGACCCATGGAGTTGTAATATGTAATTACCCTAGAGTTTGAGAGAAAATACTACACTATCTGTACGGTCCATGTTAATGTAAATTTTTCTGGCATGTTTGAGATACTTTGTATCTTTATTCCTTCCCATGATATCCATTTATATGTTAACTCTGACCAGGTGTCTTACAAAATATGTGGAATTTGTGTATGCTAGTTAAAGGGTTAAGGTGTCGAAGACGTATGCAATCATTTTTATTTCTATGAAACCCCCAGCAGTGTTCTGGATGCAGGCTGTGCAATTTTTGTATGCCAAGAATTTAATCCTGAAGATTAAGCATTAAGGTGACTTATCTTGTTTTTATTTACATCCAACTCTAGGAAGTATCTGGTTGTGAAGCTATGAATGGTTGCTTGGCTTGCCTAGCACAGGATTACCCACATGTTAAATTCTGCAAGTTACCAGCATCAGCAGCTGGTGTTAGTAGCCGTTTTGTAAGTATTAAACTGATTTTAAGTTTAGTCAGATATAAAAGGAAATGTGTAATTTAAAAAAAGATATTACATACAAACTCGTTAGTTTACTATAACCTATATATGCAGTCACACATTTTTCAGAAGAATAAACCTTCCAGTTCCAGCTGACTATCCCATGTTCCTGGCTGCAGTAGCCCTTAGTGGCTGAACTAGTCATTATATGTGTTGTCTGCACCAGCTGTGAGGTACAGAAAGGGTAGGAGGGGAGCAAAATATATAAATAATGGGCTTCTATATGAAAAATTTAATTTTGTTCAGTAAATGGTTTCTTACTTTTTTAAGGCGCTGAGGTTAATTACTGGGTGCCAACCACTGGTTTCCCTCATATCCAGAAACAGATAACTGCAAATGCTGATGAACCATCTGGCATCTTTTCTGTCACCTGCTTTCTGATCATTGACCTGATTTCTTTGCATAACACCATGAATTTATGCAGGTTGTGTGCGAAAGTACCAAAATCCACCGGAAATAAAGAAAGAGAGGAGCTTGCATTAAGGAATGGAAGTATTGTACAATGTTCCTGGAGACAAGCCTCCATTGCTGGAAGAGGTGACCTTCTAGCCAGAGACTTTCCTGACAGGCAACAACCATCCCTTTTTTGAAATGGCAGCAATTGTCATAGAGTGAAACTGCTCTGAGGCAAGAACGACCTGAGTATAAGTTGACTGCTGCCTGGATATAGTTGAATACCTAGATAAGTTTGAGGGTAAATTACCTAGATATGTTTAAGGAATCTGTATAAAAATGAGTTTGAGGATTCTTGCTAGTATGATTGGCAGCCTTGAAGGTGAGTTATCTGAATTCCAAAATACTCAGAGCTGCTTTGGTAGCACCAATTGTCACCTGAGGATAACAACAAAGAGAAATCCGTAGATGTTTCATCCCACTTCCTCTTCATCATGTTGGCCAGCAGGTACACTTATGCAGGTATGCCAAATGAATTACTCATTCTCCTGGTTTTTGCTGCTACAGGTGATGTTTTACTTTACAACCAGAATAGTACTGTCTTTACCTAGCACCTAATCTTCCCAACTGATAATGGCTATGGTGATCTCTCATAGTATCCATTTGTAACAGAAGATGAAGTAATGAGAAAAAATACAAAGAAAAGTATTTAAAGAAAAGGAAGGGTTGAAGAACAGAGCATTGGATGAATGACTGGCAAATTGCCACTAAACATGGAGAAGAATGAAAAAATTAAATGAACTGATGTCAGTTTCCAAACTTGATTAGTTTTACATGCAAAAGAATGAGGCTGACTATATCTGTTTACTGACAAGTCAAAGATGTGCATGTACACACTGTCACACACTGGTTGATTTTCCAGTTTTTGGGAAATTTGGTACAATGAATCATTGCTAATTAGTTGTACGTTTTATAATAACTGTTACATATGTTGCCAAATACACTCAGGGTATATCGGTAATAAGGGCCCTATACTTTTAGAAACTGGCACCGTTTACTAATTATTACACCATTAAGTATTTTATTGATTTTGAGGGCTGTTATGAAGTTCAGACATGTAGAATTATGATTGGCTTGAGGTATAGTATTCTAAAATATTATTTCCTCTTGTACTCCTCAGAAAGTAACCGGGTTACCAGCTTTACTTGTGTATAAAGAAGGTACTCTGATGGGAAATTTTGTACGGCTCACAGATGAATTTGGTGATGATTTCTATGCAACTGATGTAGAATCCTTCTTGATAGAGTAAGTAATCCACTGATATTTTACTGTACATTTTAAAATATGCTGAGTGTGTGTAAATTTTTCCGTGGACAGTATCTCTAAAATGATCACTAATTCACTTTTTTTTATAGAGCAATATTATGTATTCACTTATTATAATTGTTTTAGTTTTAGGGGTACAGGGTATTGGTCAGTTGTAAGCATTTTTAGAGAGGATTTTGCATTTTCGGTGGGTTCTGGAACCTTTCCCATAAAAAAATAATGTAATTTTTTGTAAAGTCATTTTACAGTTCAACACTTGATAGCTTATGCTTAACAGTATAGTTACCGTTATATACAGTAAAGTATTTACATTATATAACTTCAATATAATTAACTTCACATATACTCGTAAAAGTACTTTATATTTCATGGCATTATTATTTGTAAAATAAATCACAAGATCACAAGTAAGTCAAAGTAGAAAATACAGATTTTATGTATCCCTTAGTACTTCATGACTCTTCACTGGGGATCTGTTGCATATGATGGTAAAACATGGTACATTGTATTTTAATGCAGTCCAGTGAAACATGTATCTAAACCCCATATCTGGTCAGGCGTGACAGAATCCAAGCAAGGGATAGAAAATGAGGAGCAAAGTAAAACTCCAATGGGAGATTGGCATGAATGAAGAAATTCCTAACTTCATCTCCAAGCTAGCCAACCCTCATTCAGTATCCTCACTCCTCTTTAGTGTGGGTAATCATGAATTGGTCAAACATATTGCATACTCAAGATACTATGTGAATGTTGTTGAAGATGTGACCGTTCTCTCAAAAAGAGTCACTTCAGTGTTTTACTCACCCACCACCTTTGGTATGTAGTTTGCCTGATGTGACTCAGCATTTTCCAAAATGGAGAGGAATCTTGATGTCACAGAACTGATTGCTCTTTAGACTCTAATCCTCAAGATTGTATTTATATGTATATTGTATTAGGCTTTAATTCTTTTGTTCATTCATATTTATGGTATTTTTATGAGATATTAGCCTATATTTACAGTTTTCTTTTCTTCATGGTTTAGACATGGTATGCTGATGGATCGTTCATTAGTTCCACCAAGCATTAGAGGGCCATCAGTACCAACTAATGATGATGACAGTGACTTTAGCTTGGATGATTAACAGGTACTGTAAAAACCACAGTTTTCCTTTTTATATTCAATGTTTCCATGAAGTAGTAGAAGTGACTCCAAATAGGAAACCTCTTGCTCATTTGCATTGAAAAATTATCGGTTTTTGCTACAACTCCATTAGTCATATATCTGTTTATGTTTGTGTCCTTAATATCCTAGGTTCTGCTGTCTTTTGCCTTTCAGACCTAAGAGACTCACTACACATGCTCTCTGGATCCTTAGGCATGTCCCAATCACCGTCTTCATTTTGTGCAAACTTCTGGCTCAATTAAAACCTTTCTTCACTGTTCTCCAGGTGTTAAATTTGCAAAGTATTGCTATCCCAGTTAAAGAATATTAGTCATCATTTATTTCAACCCTTTTCATATTAGTGCACTTAGTAACACAAGAGTGAATTCTTCCTTTAACAGATGTTGTTCATTTATCAGTATCTTCTCTTTGACTGATGGCTATGTAAGGTTCACAGAGAATGATATACAAGGTGAAACGGTCAAAAGAGTGATGATGGTGACTTGCATATCCTTGGCCTCTGGGTCTTTAATTGCTAGGTCAACTAAGAAGCCATCTTCATTGCTACTTTATTGCTGATAAATATGACTCTCTTGCACCAATGCAATTCTGTGGATATTGTGACACCATCTGTTCCTCACCCCTAGAAAAATCTCCAGTCATAACTGTTGTTGAACTCTGACACAAATGGTGTCAAGGTCTCTTTAGATAGCTTGCCATTTTTTCTTGTCCATATGTCAGAAGTTGGGAACCTTAAAAACTTTTATAGATTTCCAAGAAGAAAAAGAATAAAGTTCAGAGAGTAAAGAACAATGTAGAAAAATCCTTTGGAGTATTACTTTGTAATTCTCAATATATAAGAAAGAAAATGGACTTACAACCTTGATGGCAGCTGAAAAGCATGTAATAGTTTGAATTACATAATCATGGATTCACACTGTTACTTAGAGATTATGAGGGAGATTTTGGTTTAAGTTACTCCATTGAATCTGTCAGACCATTTCAAAGGCTTGGTCTCTCCAATGCTCCGACTTTCTGTTTGAACTGCAATTTGAGCCAGTATGACTGATGGTTTGGGTAAGGACAAATCAAGATTTTTTTTATAAAATAAAACATATTTTTCTTGCAAATCCATCAGTGAAACATAATGCCACATCCTTTGTTCTTGTGTGTTCACATTCTTGTGGCATAGTCCAGTGAGGTGGATGGTATTACTTACCAGTGGGTCAAGGATATACATGCATGAGTAGCCTTTTGGCTACTCTGCTCTTTTCATTTATAATACTTCAGAACTGGCCTGTCTGGGGACATCATAATTGTGATTTGGGTTTTGCATTATGGATGACTTTTTATGTTAAATATGTTTTATGTTTTAAAATTTTAATGTGTAATTATTATGATTGTGTGTTCTGCAACATTAAAATAATTTTTTTACATTTTAGGTTTTGGAGGTGCTGAAAGGAGCAGATTATTTGAAGATGCTTTTGCGAGGTACAGTATTGAGTGAACAATAATGATTGGAGTTCATACAAGTTTGCAAACCTTATGTGTGAATGACTAATCTGTAAAAGGGCTCCTGACCAAGTATTAATATTTATGTATCTACCATCATTTTTAATCTTTTTGCAAATTGTCTTCCTCTACAGTTACACATAAAATCTTTGTTTAGTTGATTGACAAAGAATGGATTTTCATTGTATCTCTCTCACTATTAGGAAAACACTTTCTACCTCATCTATGCATGTTAAACTTTACAAAGAAATGTAGAGATTGCATCTGAAAATGTTTTCTGTTGAAATTATCATTGGTAAAATTATGTAACATGTCAAAAGTTGGTAGAGACTGTGTTTACCTAGTTTCCTAGTTTGTATGAGATTCAAAAAGATTGTAAAGATGGTAACAAAAACAGTGTATTAAGTACAGGCGGTAATAATTACCTAGTGAATGCAGTTAGACAAGAAAAGGACAAATACTCAGATACTTAAGATTTAGCAAGTTTTATGGTTATCAATAAATATTTGTAAAATATCCAATATTTCCCACTAGATTAACAGGTAAATGACACTTGAATTTAGGTGTACTTCTTGCGTATTTTAGTCTTCATTATCCAGATGCATTGTTATTCTTATGGAACAAACTTAAAAAACCATTTACTTGCAAAACAAGCTTCTGCAGGGTATAATGCCCAGATGTGGGGAAAAAGTGAAAACAGGTAGAAGAAAAAACAGAAATAAAGCTAAATTAATTTGTCCCCTTTACTGGGCATACTGATTTGACCTTATTCCTAGGTATCTGCTAGAAATATGTAAAAATTATTGGAAGCATTTAACTTGTAACACTGATTTTTAAACTTAGAAGTTAAATAATGAAGTTTTGCTAGTTTTGTTTTTTAGCAGTTATGGCGGCTGTGTTGTACTCTTACAAAACCTCTGAAAACAAGTATGTTTTTTTGAATAGGATACTTAACTTTAAAGTGCATATTCTTTAATGTATTTACTTGTGCAATGAAATCAGACCATTTATTCCTCCATAATGATGATTATGCTTGAAAGTAGAATCACCAGATGCTTGGAATGGAACACAGGTGCAATATTGTGAAGTGTAATTATCTTGGTGTTTTCAACTTGTGGTAACTTCAGTAATTATAATCACTGCATTCATACCATACAGCTCTTGATCTTAGAAATTTGAAGCTTTGTTTTATCACACTTAAATTGCACCCCACATAACTACTTCAACTGTAAAAGTGTTTTAGACGTAGTTAAATGCTATGTTAAAAATATTTCTTGACTTATTGTTTTGGATAGATATGTTATTCCAGTAGAGACAATGTAGGTCAGAGCAGTAAATAATTGCCATTTAAAGGAAGTCTTTGCACTAAAATTCTATTTATTATTTCGTAGCTCCATTTTGTAGTAGAATGAACATTATAAATTATTGCAAGTGGTTTATATTTAGATCAGAAAAGTCTAACAGATTTGAATTAGGTGAGTGCCTTTTGTGTATCAGTTTTCGTGGATGTAAGATTTGAAGCATTAAAATTGTAAGGTACCAAGTCACGTGTAATGTAAAGTTTTTAGGTTGATTAAACTTGGGGACTTCCAGACTTGTAACAAAAATATTACAGTGATGAAAGGTATCCAAAATATTAAGGGAAAGTCCTGAAGTGCTTTATTGCTATAGAATTAAAAGTGGTATGCTGTCATTTTCAGAAATTAAAATTTCTGAATCAGAGCTGGTTAATTTTTAAAGGCCAGAAGTAAATCAAGGTCACATGACACAAGCCTTTATGACAGTACATTCTGCTGAACCAGTGGAGTTTATAGATGATGATTAAAATTATGAATTTCATTCAGACTGCCTGGATTTTAAGTCGTGCAGTTAGATGCTAATGTCAATAGCTAGATGCGAAACATATATGATTAATCGTTGACAATGATTTTTGTTGAGATTGTGGGTGAAGATTAGAAGTCTTTAGATATCTGTTTTTTCTCTCTACAGTGTCACCTCATTAGTACAATCCTAAACCATGAAGGGTAAAATTTGCTGAAAAATACTGTATTATTGACCTATCTTGAATGTTGCCTTTTGCCTTAAATGTAATATTAATGTATTTTTTCTTGTATATTGATGTTTCTACATAAATAAGAACTGTGATTTTACATGTTTTCATCTTATTAGATAATGGAAAGTAAGACATCAAAATTTGACACGGTCTGTTTCTTTGGCATTAAGAGTGGTTACTGGAGTGAGAATGAATGAACTTGAAGTTGTCAGCTCACTCTAAGGAAGCAAGTGCAAAACAGAGCCAGTCTCTGAACTAAATGACATAATACCTATTGAAGCTATGAATAGCCTACATGTTCAGTTTTTTTGCCTTTCATCAATGTTTGTAATCTTTGCTTGCTCTTATTGCCAAGATGGTTTTATTCTGTTGTGGTGTTGAATCTTTACAAATTTTAGTCAACAACCGCTTGTTAATATTTTGCTTTGTGTATTGTGTTTTTGTGCTAAAGTAAATTCCCAGATGTCAGAGCACATTTCTCTGGTTTTTAAATAATTTCTTCTAAGGCTCATAGGTTTATTTCAGCTCCAGAAAAATATGTGACTTGGATAGATAATGTACAAGTGAAATGGAATGATTTTTTATAGTTTGGATTCTAAGTATGTTTTGTGGTGAATAGGATAACACACTGAACGTTTTGTTTACCTGTATCAGAAATTAACTTTACTCTCTCGGTGCTGTGACTGTAAACAGTATTGTGCTAGGTGTATTCATTGCTACTCCTGTGGGAACTAGTACATAGCCTAGAAAGGTGCCTTGTTACCAAGAACTTAGAACTGATTTTGCAGCTAGACAGACAACTTAAAGGATGACTTTACGTGGTGCCAGAAAGTAGAAGTTAAAAAATAGCTGACCCCAAAGTTTATTGTCTCTTTTGACCAGCTTCAGATAATGATATGCACATCAGGTTAGATTACCATTAGACTTGCTTTAGCAATCCTAACCAGAGGCACAGGAAGAGCTAGTATTACACAGGAGGGGTTTACAATACATACGTGAAGAGCTTCCAACCAAGTATATTATGCTTTTGTTGGCATTAGATAGGACTGAACAACAAAATGCACCTCTTGTCTGAAAAGTATGAAGAGGATCATAGGTGGTAGAATTATTCAAATCTTCAAGTGGTAGAAATTTCATTGTATTTTTCTTCTTCTTTTGTTAACATGTTTTTTTGAAGGGCACAGAACCCATTCTTGCAGATAAGTGAGCAGAAGGAAGGTGTATTTAAAATTTTTCACAGGATGTTGGTATTTTAGGAAGTTTGCTAAAATTGAGGACAGTTGGTACTGAAAGATAGTAGTTATGATAATGGTGAACATAAGTGGAAACTAGCTGATACACTACCATTTTAGCAGCAAAATACCTAGGTATTTATCAGGTTGCAGGTAGGTTCCTCTGCTTCCAGAGTAGCTCAACTTCACTCCAGTAACCACTGATGTGCGTATTCTCTTAATTAATCTCAGTTTGGAATATATTACTTTTTGAGCCTTCAGCAGATAAAATACCTACGACATTAAAGATTTCTGTGTTTGGGAAATAGTGAAACTATTTTATCCAAACAAGTTTTTACTTTTGTGGCACTTGAATCATTTTGCTTGTATTACATGTTATGGATTAGAGATAAACTGATACAGTATTTCCATAATTGTATAGACAGACATGCAGATGGAAAGAAGTTAGTAATAAGTAGGAGTCAAGATTGAGTCTTAAGGTAATTGAAGTAATCAGTCCTTCCCTAACTGCCAAAATGTCGCAATTTTAATTTATTTAGTTTTTAGAGTACTTGCAGGTGTGTGGATGTCTGTTGCCTTCTGCTTTTCTATTTTAACTTCTTTTCTTGGCGTCGAGAATGGATGTCCTCTGTTTCTTGTTCTTTTCTTGGCGTCGAGAATGGATGTCCTCTGTTTCTTGTTATTCTTCTGCATATCTTCTCATTGCCTGTCTTCATTCTTAAACTTCAGTTGCCTTTCACTTAAACACCTTTAAAAGTAATTTGTTGACTTTCAGTTGTATGCAGTCATTTTAATTTCCAACACAAGTGCAAGAGTAGCTTTCTTCAGTTAAGAATAAGTAGGTATTATTTTCGTCTCCAATAATGACGTGTTCCTGAAAATTCCCAGTGCTTTTAACCTTATTATCTAAATTACATTTTGAATTGTTCAGTGGAGGATAGTTAATATGATTGTGTTTGGTTTTCATTTTAAATCTCTGTATTATTTTCCAAGCAATTAATGGTCACACAAATTTTATGTTGTTCATATGGTGGGCAGTTTGTGACAACTCAAAACATTTTTGTTTTATGTCTGTTATTTAATCCAGTCAACTTCTTTCTGTCTCTGGCTGAGGCAATAATGTTACCCCCTTTTGTGGACATTTGTAAACAAAAAATGTTATTTAATCCAGTCAACTTCTTTCTGTCTCTGGCTGAGGCAATAATGTTACCCCCTTTTGTGGACATTTGTAAACAAAACCTTTAACCAGTCCTATGGTTTGATCAGAATACTAAGTAACTAACTGTGACAACCAGTCATTTGTCATTTCCTTGTTAGATAACTGTTGAGGCATTATTTCTTGTTTACCTTTCCATCCACTGAACAGTAGGGTTGCTTAATAATAATATATTTTAGTGAGTTGTATAATACTGAGGAATGCTGTATGGACTTTCAGCTTTTTTGGAATTACTGAAATATTCTAGTTGTACGTCTTCTGCTGTATAAATTGTTTGTTTTTATCAATTAACTGTGTGCAGACAAAGCAATAGCAGAAAACACTAAGAATGTGTTACAAGTGAACAGGAGGGATATTAAAAGTATCAAGGTAAATTTTTTCAGTCTGAAGATTTTGGAAGTTGTAACCCATTGTAGAATGGATTCTTTTTGTTAATTTTTAGTAGTGTTGATTTAAAGAACAGCTTCATCAGTGGAATATATTCTGCTATGTTACTGTAATAATTAGGTACTGTAAATGTACCTTGTCTCATGAGAGTTGAAAGTACTTTGTATTTAAACCATCTCCTAATTAAAGAGATAATTTTAGAATACTCTGTGTAGAATAATTGATATCTTGTATTCAGTAGCAGTTTGAACCTACTTATTAAGTTTCTTTTATCACCCCTAAAGTGTTTTCACATTGTGTTAATCCCATAGTTTCTTACAATCAATCATGATTTTACTTTATACTGAAATGACATTGAGGACCAACCATAATGCACCTTCATATAAATATAGGAGGAAGTTTTGTAATATACTTAGAAAAAAATATTTTCTAGTCACGTTGCTTGTTGAATCTCTGAAATGGTTACCAGTTTGGTGGTGCCATGGACTATGGAATATATTTATGGTAATTTAGCAGTCCAGATTAATATGCAGTATTTGTACCCACTGAAAATAAAACAGCTCCCCATGATTAGTTTAAAGATCATTTTGAAAGTAAAACTTGACTGTTTATGTGATTTTGAATCGTACTGGTAACATGAGAGCTTCTGAACTGATTTATTTGGTAATAAGTCATTTATCTGCATTGCAGCCTAGAATTTATATGGTATATAGTTTAAATAAATACATATACACAAAATTAAAATTGCTATTTTGTTAATATGAGAAAGACAGTCACAATAATTTCAGTGTTCCAGGAGTTTTTCTATTCGAGGAATACTAGCATTCATTAGTCGTTAGTTTAATGTTCCGTAGTCCATGGTTTGTTTTATAAGTTGATAAAAGTTTAAGTTTGACCAAGAATATTTTGATATAATCAAGGGAGTGCTTTATACTTGAATAGGTTAGCAACCATTCTTGCACAGTAATAGCATAAGAAGGTTATTATTCTCAATGAAGGTCTTTGCATGGTTTTGGCCCTGTCACTTAAAAACAGTGAGGTCCTGCTTTGTTTACCTTATTTTATCAGATTCATTACATGTGTCCATTGAGAATTTAAGTCCTATTACATTTAATTATTTCTAAATACCTAGGTAAGGCTGACAAACCAGGTGCTGAATAGCTGTTGTAATGAGTGACATGATAGATCTAAGTAAGGTTCTTGTCTCATTTGCCTAATACATGCATTTATTTATATCTGTTCCCCAAGTGGGAAAGTGTAGTGAATGCTCCTGTATTTTTATTTTCTCTGGTCTGCATTTTCACTCCTTCAAGTTAGTATTTTATTCTGTTCAGTATTGATGTCATCACTGAAATGCAGTGTCTTTGTAATTCTAGGTTTGTAGGTGATGTATTTTTTTTTTTTGTGGGTTTGTCTGTGCAAATGAGGCTATACTGTTTTTTTTTTTTAATGATACATTACTTTATTCTGCTTGTGTTATTTGTTTCTATAGATAATGTATTTACATTGCAGAATGAATTTCATCTTACTGAATGTCAAATGGAAATATTGAGTATGTCCATTCCCAGTTATGTAGAAAAGGAGATTGATCTAATGCTTAGGGGTGAACAAGCTGCTTTTAGAAAAGACAGTGAGTTTCAAGGATCAACTGTTTATGGTGAACCGCACTGTGCAGAAGTGTATCAAATCTAAAAATGTCCATCTGACAGCTCTTGTTGATTGTGACAAGATATTTGACAGCATTCACAGATCAATATTATGGAAGGTCTTGCATCATCATGATACTCCCAGTAATTATGTCAGACTGCATACAAAAGTATGATGAGACAATAGTGTCATTTTAGGATTAAAGCTTCAAGAAAAATATTAGGAGTCAGCTGGCTGGATAAAGTGAGAAATGATACCACAAGGGAAATTATGGAAGTTCAGTTTGTATATGAGATGATGATAGGGGATGGAGATGCCGCAAACATATCCTTCACACAACCCCAGGAAGAATAGTGTGTGATAATGTCAACTGGGCTCTGTTGGGTACCAGAAGAATTGGAAAACCGAGAATTAGTTGTATGAGAGCCGTGAGAAGGGAGCCTGGAGGTTTATAGGGATTTGTGTAAGTGAAAGCACAGGAAAGATGAAGGGCTAAAGTTTACAGAGTCCCTTTGCATCGCATGCATTGAAGGTAAGATGATGAATTACATTTGTAGCATTTTCATGTTACATTATTGTACTTAGTGCATTTTTTCTGTAATTATGTAGTTTTAGTTACAGAAGTACATGTAATATTTTACTAGTTTCTGATGAATTTTCCTGCTTTGTCAAAATAAAGTATTCCTCTGCAAAAGTGAGGATTAAGGCACTGTTGATTCCGTGTCCATACCTGGACTTGGAGATGGTCTGCTTTGACAAGGGTTCATATGCATATTCCCCAAGCAACTCCTGCTTGTAGGGCACAGGGTAGTCTAATCCACAGTGTGACCGTAGTTGAGGGACGTTTGTGCTGCAGAGTCAGGGTATCATGTGATTATTATTTGGCTGGCTTGCATTACTTTTTTGCTGGTACCAAACCAGAGAATGTAACATTCTTTTGCTGTCTATTCTTTTTACTGTCATATATTCAGTTCAGTTCACCTATCCTATATGTAGAGATCATAGAAGAGAAAGGTTAGAATTTTGTTCAGTGTTCTGATTAAACTACTTTATGGTACAGATAATGACGTTTGTGGAGGTAAGCTGATTAGCAATAGTTTATGACTGTAAGAAAGACTGAATGTTTCAGAACTCTGCAAGAGAAATGACAAGATATTTCTGGAGCAAAATGTTTTATAGTAGTTTTCAGTCTGATGCACAGGATATTTCCAAAGCAAAATGCATTATGGCAGTTTTAATCTGATGCAAAGCACAGCTGAAGAACTGTGGAATTAAGTACCTCTCCAAAGTAATTTCATGACATTAGCAGGGTAGAAGGAGTCATAAATCTTATAAAGACCCGTAATTGGTACAAGTTTGTGGTCTGCAAGTAAAATCCAGGGATGGAAATGCTTGAAATTTAGGGTCAGACTGATGCTTTGCTCATTTTGAAGGCTATTCAGCATCCAGTTTGTCTGTCCTCAGCTGGTATATACATTATATAAATTATATAACAAAATTTTGAATTTGCATTGATTACATAGTTTTGTCTTGATCTCATATTATGCATTACATTGTAAGTACTTTAATAAAGAATTTAGATATTTCTACAACAAAGTTTTCTTTCAATCACTCTGTTGATGATTTTAACATTTCACAATAAATTCTGCAGTATTACTGTTTTTATTTCAGGAACTATCAAACTCCAAAAAGTCCTTTTGGTATTCAGGGCCTGCTCAGCATACCTTGTTTTGCTGACATTTGCCCCCACTGATTCATCTCAGATGTCCCACTTAGTTTCCTTACATCAGGTGATAACAACATAACCAGTGTTCTCTTGAACCGTGAGTTGTGCCCTAGCTTCATTTGATTTATTTTTTTTTGTAACATGTACTTTTGATATTATATTGTGTCTTTTGTTTTCCTTTTTTTTTTTGCTTTTTTTTCCTTTCATTTAAAAAAAAACATGACCAACACCAGTGCAATGGACTTGGATATCCATGTGGTTGGTTCTTGTTTCCCTTATCAGTAGACCCATATAAGTATTGCTCAATTTGTAGGACCTCATGAGAGGGTAGAGCCATCAATAAACTTCATGTGGTGCAATGGAGGCATTACTAAAGGGTGTTTGTAGCATTCCTTCGGCTCCTAGCTGCACCCACTTTGTAGACTTGTGCTTTAGCTCCATTGTCATTGCCATTCTTTAATCATACTGTCTAATCTCTTCAGTTATTACTTCATAGGGCAACTCTGGAGCCTTTTCCAGTTCCACCTTATTATCTTGCAGTCCAATCATACCAACTCTCACTTTTCACTGTCTTAAGTGCTGAATGGCTGAAAGTGCTCCAGTACAATGCATGATACCCTAAATTTCCCAAAATCAGTCAAATGTTTGTGTAGAGACAAGGATTGTACTCGATCTTTCCCCAGTGATATATGTGCAACCTGCTCCTCTCCCCAGTGGGAGAAGCTTGGTAAGAGAAGAAAAAGGGACAAGAGGCACTCATCGGTCTCTTCAGGGGGCAATACTGTGATGCCGCTCATCCCCTCCAGCTTTTCTCGTCTACCAACATCCATTTCTCTTTCTCCAACACCAAGATCTGCCCCTTCAAGGAAAGTTAGCTCCCCCAACTGTAACAAATCCTTTCATACCACCTCATCAGGAGACAAGGAATCATGCAAAAGATCTGGCCTACTCTTAATATTCCAGGTACAGTAGTCCATCTTTGGGTGCATTCCTTGACAACCTGGCAGAAAATAAGGACAGTCTTTTTCTGACACAGCTGCTCTTCCTTCTATTTCTGCAGCTCCTGTGGCTTCTTCACCCACTGCAAAGGAAAGGGATCCTCCATTTGCAGCAGATCTTCCAGTAGCTGACCCTATGGCAGGTGTTTCAACATGTATTCCAGCCTCAATCAGCCCCTTGGTGTGGAAGATGAGTAAGGGTTACTAGGAAAAAAAATGAAATATTCTCATAGTTCCTCCTCTTCTGCTTCTTGTTGTCTTTGTCGTTTATGTGCTCATCTTTATCCTCCATTTTGTCCCTGGAATTGCTTCCTCCCATAAGGAGGAAGAAGGGAAATCAAAGGTTTCGTATAAGAGGTCCAGGACGACTTCCCCCATGGATTCTTTCTCATTGCTGAAGAGTGTACATGCCAGATTACTGGCGAGTGATCATCATACTTCTGGTAGGGCTGTTGCTTCTGCTCATGGATCATTAAAAATAACAGAATATTAGAAATGATTCAGGCATGTAACAATCTTGAAGGTGCAGGTAATTTTATGCTATCTTATTTTGATTTTAGTAAATACTCTGTATATTACATTGTCTGATGAAACTGGATCCATTGTTGCCATATTGACTTGTTGCTGTGCACAGCACGTACATGTATTGACTCTGATTTAGAAATATACTATAAAAAAGATTAAATTAATTTTGGTAAAACACTAAAACTCTGTATCAACAATGACTGCATGAATTTTGATAATAGAATTTGCAGACAAAAATATACTGTATATCCTGTGGGTGCTAATTTTAACTCAAGAAGGCAAACCTAGATATGAAAATTCATTTAGGTGTACAGTATAGATAATCTGGCATCATTGAACAATAGGGATGTTTAATTTGATGTTAATACAATATATCCCGATTACTTGAAGTTCCTAAAACAGTCTTTATTAGTCATTGATATTAAAATTATTGATAGTAAATTTCTAACTAATTTGATGATAAAAGATCTTTTAATTTTTAAGTACTAGGGTTGCCTGCTTTCTATTTTAATGCACAAGTTAATATAACCTATGGAGTCATAAGCAAACAGTTTTTGCTAGATTTGCAAATATTTACATGGATGGTGAAGACTGAATTTGTGACTCACTTTTTTGTTAATGAAGTTATGTGCATGTATAGTGTAATAATTTTTCAACGTTTTATTTAAACTCATAAATAAATTTGAATTTAAGAAGTCTCGTACTGTTCATAGATATTATTTTGATATATGATAAAATAGATTAAGTTCGTTTATACCTAAATTTATTATTGTCCCTCTTATACCCCTCCCCATAACCAGTAGTCAACTATCCTGATACCAATACCAAGTTCAACGACTTGTCTCCAGCTCATGGTGAAGTATACCCAATATATAACAGGTTCTGTGGTGTGTACCAAAGAAAAATACAAATAACTTTTTTAAGAATTATTTTGCAGCCTCTCAAGGTAGATAACCTTTTAACTGGGCTGAAATCATGAACAAGACTATGACATTGAAAATGCAATAAAAGAAGAGGAAATGTATATGAAAATAAAACCATTTGTTTTTAACCTCAAAACTATTAAGTACAAAGTGATAAGTGTTGTCCTATTGAATACTTTTGGATAAACCAAATACAGTCAATAATTGTTCACCATATAAGTTCTTAACAGATCCAGTTTCTTTATCTTAATAGATACTCTGAAATCAAGATGGCATGACTGAACGAAAAGACAGTAGGCTTCTGACAAGTCCTGGTCAGTGAATGAAAAGCCCTGCAACAAACTTTGCTCTTTTATGACTGAAAATGGGTTGGTTTAGAAACAGAAAACTGTGTTTTAACAGAAAGATGCCTGTATTAAAAGCCAGTCTTTGAGACAGAGGAAACTACTTTGTACTTATCAATGATAGCACTATGAAAGGGCTGTAAGAACAGGTCCCCCCAACCCTCTTGTAGTGATGCCACCAAAGATGGATTTGCAAAATCAAATTTAACTTTCGAGGAAGACTTATCAGGGTTCACAATTAATTAAAACTACGTGATTTGGGAAAAGAAAGGGAGTATTATGACCCTCTCCAGTGTAAATATCATACTTTTCCTCTCCCTTCTGCCCCTATTTGCAACCTCTTTCATTCCTTTTACTGCACCTCCATTCATATTCTTTTTCTTCCATCCTAATTTCTTCCCTCTCTAACAATTGTTTCATATTGCAAGTGCAAGGTTTTCCTCCTCTTACCCCTTTCAGACCTTTTAACTCTCAATTTCCATTTCAGCCTGAATGCTCTCATAGGTCCCAGCGCTTGGCCTTTGGCATAAATTTTATATTCCACTTCATTCCATACTTTTCATTCACTCCTTCACATCTGAATTCCATAAAAGTGATATCTTATTTTCCAGTTCTATTTCATAAATAAATATAATATGGTAACCAATACCGCCAACACAAAAAAAGGGTTGAAAGCACTGGGTCATTCAGGCGAGTATTTCTTTTTTTTTTTTTTGGAGGCACTTAAAATAATATGTATACGACAGTCCGAGAGAATTTCCAGTTTCAGTTCTGTATATTTGACTGCATAACTGACTTTCAGTAGCAAAAATACCCTCAGCAGTAGGTGATTCATATTATTTTTGAAAGTCCTTAAGTTGATTTGTAGTTTTGACGCTTATCGTCTCGATTGATGTCTACCATTTCTTTCAAGGTATATCTATGAAAGAAAAGGCTACATCAAAACTAGTCATAACAACACACACACACACACATACATGGTTGCAAAATACTACAGGTAAAGACAAAACATATTTCTTACTCAGGTGTGTGTGTGTGTGTGTGTGTGTGTGTGTGTGTGAGCGTATAGTCTGAACATAAATGTTTAAAGATATTTCACGAGTGCTTATGTGGTTACTGAAGAGGTATCACACTGCAGGAATTGTGGTCAAGTGTTCTGTGATACATTGACCAGTTTTTTTTTATGTTCTGTTAAGGCTTTTACAGATCCTGAAAGAGTTTTTAATGGTTTTAGTGATGAAATGCTTTGCAAGATTCTGAGAAGCTATGGCCCATCGGAACAATATGTTTCTTTGATTAAAACAATCCATCAAAGTAGCAAGCATGAAGTGCATCCTGTATCCTAATTTATATGTTAGGTGGTGTGTTGCAAGGTAATCTATTGGTTCCTCTTTTTTTTCTTTTTTTTTTTTTGCAGCACTCGTGGAGCTTGTTATACTTAAGGCAGTTAGAATTAACAGAGCTGGAGTTGACTGGACTGATGGTGGGTACCTGGCGGATATTTGCAGATATTTACTATGCAGATGATGTAGCATTGCTGAGTAGTGTGTAAGACATGCAAATCATTAGTTTACGAAGAGAGAAGCAAGTGGCAAGGGTATTGGTCTTAAAATCAAATGGCAAGTATCATTGGTCTCAAAATCAATATTGTGAAATTAACCAGTCATTGATGTTACTACATTCAAGTATTTTTGACACAGTTATCAGAAATTTCGGCTCTCTTAAAAACAAAATTTCCGAGACTGGAGGCAAATCAGGTTGCTGGTATGGCCGACAAAGTATAGTTCTATTGTCTTCTGAGATGTATCTGTATGTTTTCTTAGTGTCGATCAGTTTCAATCGCAAGACGTTAGAGACCTAAAGCCGTTTCTTAGCTGTAGCAAAGACTCCATCCAGCTGCAGAGTTATTTCTTTTCTGTGTCACCCAATATGGCGTATATACATTGACACTTAGGAAGATCTAGTTGCCTTCTCTTCTCCATCTGATGTTTCGTCATAACAAATTTCCAGTTGAAACCAGTGCTATTTTTATTATTATTATTCATAATAAATATATACGTATCATATGATTCGTAAAAAAACTATCTGATGCCAGAAATTTAGGAGCTTCCGGTTATCTCAGGTGGGAACAACAACAACAACAACAATAAAAAAAGGGGTTTGTTTACATTCGAATGACAAGTGCTGGTTTATACAGATAGCGATAACGAGCCTAAAACCTTTTGGTCTGTTATCCTTTGGGGCGTTGGAGGGTATTGGGTGGAAAGTGCAAGGCATTAAAACAGGTATGGCATTAAGAAATAACAATTGCTATCTTTTATTTGCGAATAATTGTACTCCCTGTCCAACTTAATCCTAGCTTATTGGATAGGTTAGGTGAAGTCCTGGTCTTCGTAACATTACCGTAGCCCAGCCCTTGCATCAGCCAGTTGTTATGATTGCAGATGATGATTTTATGGATGAATCTTACTCTTTTAACGTAATTCATTTTGTTTCCCTTGCCTGTACCCTCAGGGTTATTCTATTAATAACTATTAGACCACGGAGGCCACCAGTGGTGGTTTGGGTGTTTGTGTGAGGATGATGAAAAACGAGTGATGTCACCAACAGCTTTGGTTAAATATGCAACAAACGAATGAAGTTGTAAGAATAATGCTATTGTTTTACTCTAAACCATTAGGCTACTGCAATTTGGGTTCATAAATACAATTTTTCTGTGTTTTAATATGTGTTGAATGTTTATTACACCCATGTTGTTAGCAAATGAGTATTTTTAGGGATAATAATGGACCCCACCCTTACATTTTACAGTTTGGGGGCCCTCAGTAGGAAAGAAGGGTTTTTGGGTTGGGGAACAGACATAATGAGTGAAGTAAGGCCTATAAGGACTTATAGTAATCCCACTGATAGTCTGCTTCAGATTAAGGAAAGTTCATGGAGTGTTTTCAAACTAATATCATGCACCAGGGTAAGGACCTGGTACCCTAGCTTCAGTTAGTTTACGTGTGGTTGGTTACGTCATTTGCTGATGAAAGGGACATCAGAAATGTTCAAAGTACACATTACAATATATATTACAACATATTTTAAAGTCTAAAATGCAATACTGTATAATGGTTAAAAGTAACATTTTGCTAGAAAAAGGTAGGGCTAATTTATTTAGTCACTAAAAATTGAAAAAAGGAAAGTATGATAGTGGTAATTACAAGAGTAGGCTGTATCCTATCTTAACTGTCACTGACCAAACCTATGGTGCAGCTACTTCAGGATTCTACCTAACCTAGGCTTTTTCTTTGCTTTTAGCTGGACCCCTCCTACCCAAGCATATGAATATATCTGTATAACTTTTAGGGACAAGTCAACCAAACCTAACTAGAAAATTTTTACAATAACACAATTTATTATTGATGAAATGTTTTTCCTGATAGTTTTTGCTCTGGTTTTGATGAATGCTTGGTTAAAGGGGGCCCCTGAAGTGAGAAACCCATCATGGGGGTTAGTACCATTAGTGTACCTCATATGGGTCGCTGTAGGCATTACTAACAGTTGTTCAGTGTGTCCTTTTGGCCCCTATTTGTACTCACTTTTTAGCCTTTTACATTATATCCATTCCCTCCTCCATTCTTTCTTCTTGTAGTCCAGTGGCTCGAGACTTTTATTTCTTAATGCGGCTGTATGCTTTTCACCTGTAGATCCCAGTGCTTCACCTCACTTATTTTGTGGATCTCTTTAACTTGCTGCCCAACTCTACCTCTCTCTTTTGATTGTCTTAAGTAATACATAGCGGAAAGTGCCCCAGTGCTTGACTTTATAGCCTAAATGTCATGATTCTTCATTCCAAATGAGAAACCTTTGGTTTTTGGGTGGAGAAAAGAATCAGTGCAAGGGAAATATTAAGACACCAGGTCTCATTTAACCTGGACCCCACCCCTCACCCTATTGAACCTAGGTGTATGCTTTCTCCCTTTAATTTTAGATATTAGGTGTTTGACATGTCTTAACATAGCATCTGCAATTAAAATTAACATTAAATACATCAGAATCATATAAAAATCTGTAAAAAACTGTTGTGCCAGTTTTGGAAATAGTTATTGAAAATGTTAAAATACTATAACTGATGATTACCCATAATAGCCTACAGCACTGTCTATGGGACATAACAATACTCCTGCATTGAGCGGTAACAATATTTAGCTAAATAAGGTAATACTATGCCAAGTGAAAAACTTCAAATATTAAGCTAAGCAAGAAAATTACTACTGTACATAACTGTAATGAAGCCAAAGGCTATACAGTAATGACTAATCGAAATTTTAAAATAATATGTGATGCTAAGAATAAAGTAAAGCATTATTTACTATAATGTTAATGAAAGAAAAATAAACACCTCCCAAAATACAAACAAAATACTGTTAATGATTAGTCCCATAGCATTAGCTTAATACTAACCCCAAATTGGGATAACCCATCTAAAAACCTAACATTCTAAATTGCAAAACAGTATTTACAGTAATCAGTAGCAGCAGTAAGGCGTTCATGGGAAGGTCATTATAAGGTAACACCTCATGATACTTGTTTAGCCAAAAATAACTTAATGATTATGAGAATGTTTTGTTTTTTATGTTTTATGAAAAGCAAGAAAAAGCAAAGTGGAAACTTAACTGACAAGAAAGAGCAAAAGCAGTCAAATGAAATCAGGAATGGAAAAGTCCTGTGGAGCAAAACCGAACAGGTATGTTTAAAACAGCAGATACTCTCAGACTAATGATATCTTCTGCCAGTGGGGCCACTTTGGCATTTCTGGAAATTTAAGGAGACATAATAAGGCTGTTGTGAAGTAATAGATGTTTGTAAGATAATAAAGTAACTAGTATTACTGAAAATTATGTATCACATTTAACGAGGTGTATGGCCCATGCAAGATCACTTCAGACCTAGTTTAATTCAATTTTCAGGTTCTTTGTTACACATCTTTATGTAACTTGATATGCCCTATAGGATGAGCTTAATGTTCAGCTACTTTATTCTTAGATGTTGTGTAAATGTTTCTTTGCTTACAGATGGCTTCACTAACACCTGGCACCCCAGGAAACCACATAGAGGCAACTATTCCTAACACAGAGCAATTTGATGGAGTAACTCTATATAATATCAATATAACAGTAGGGCCTGTTCGTTGGTCTGTCAGACAAAGGTATAATGCCTTCTCTGAGCTGCATGAAAAGTTAGTGTCCAACCATGGAGTAGCAAGAGACCTTCTTCCTCCAAAGAAGATCATCGGTAACAAAGATCCAGCTTTTGTGGAGAAGAGGAGAGGAGATCTTCAACTTTATTTGCAGGTATGCATATCATATGTATGTATGTAGGTATGTATGTATTTGTGTGTGATCATATGTGAATACAGGATATAATTTGGAGAGAGAGAGAGAGAGAGAGAGAGAGAGAGAGAGAGAGAGAGAGAGAGAGAGAGAGAGAGAGAGAGAGAGAAAATCATAGTCACACAGCATATCCGAAACTGCTTAAGACAGGAGTTTTTAACTTACAGGACTATTTGACAAACAAATAAATCAGTCAGTGATCTTGATAATGACTGGGTACTTTGACTGTGGATGATAGTCTACACGTAAAGGGTATGTGCTATGAAGCATTTGTATAAAAAGAGGTGTCTTGCTTTCTTTTGGATTTAAAAAGTACTCTATTAACATAGCCAGTTTTGTAAAACTCTTTTAGGCTGATTTTCATTGTCTTTTCAGACTATTATTAACTTCATGCATCATGCCTTACCCCGTGAATTGGCTGAATTTTTGGACTTCCATGAGTATGAGCTTACCCATCTCCTACAGTCTTTAGCCAGAAGATTTTTTCATGAAGGAGACCAGTTATTGGCAGATAGTCAACCTGTAACATTTACGCCATTACAGGTACATTAGTACTGATATTTTGAATGATAATAATACTTTGTTATTTTTCCTAAACATGGCTGTCATTCTGTGTTGTTCATAACCATACTCACAGACTGTATATAGATCAAAAACTTTATCTGGATATTTATAGATAACTTACCCTAGCATATTCCTTATGTTTTCAGATATGTTCATTTCCTCTTCAAGGCTATACACTTCAAGTTCTCACTAAAGTATACGTGCAAACTACAAATTATTTCTTCACGAATGCCCTTTGTCAGATTGTAAACTACCTTATATACCAGTTCATTCCAACAACAAGCAGATTTCTTGTTACATGTACACCTTGCAGCTGTTCATATATGGATTAATTAAATATTGCATACTTTCTTAAACTGTTAAGGCTTGGATGTTTCTTTGGTGAGCCCTCAGCCACCAGGGAGAATCCTTTATCTCACTTGGTGTTTTGGGTGCTCTTTTGTGTTCCCATACACTTCTTTATTCTATTTTAATCTTTTCAAAGCCAATGTGATTGTCCGCTCCAAAATTTGTGGCAAAAAATGGTTCCTGGTTGGACGAATGATGTGACGGTACCTTGTGTATTTCTTGGTTTAAGTAGACTTTGTGCTAAAGCTGGAGAGGGCATGATTTACTGCATGATTTAGAGGTCTTCTTAAATAATCAAGGAGAATTTGATCATTCAGACACCCCTGATGTAGAATGTTTTTGTGTCAAAGAATGCTTCTTTTTAAAGTAGTGCTAGTAAAGCTATTTTGCTCTATAAGTTCAAAATACTGAGGTTTAGAGCATACAGTTGGTCTTCAACTGGGAAGGGAAGTAAATTATAAAGCATAACTATAAAGACAGGAAAAGATTAGCAAAGCAGGAGAACATATACAAGAAAATGACACTATAGATAAATATTCTATGGACTTTTAGGAACCAGGACTTGGAACCAGGTAGTGGCATAAGGCCTTTGTTGAGCTCACCGTTACCACTGCACATATTCACACAGGTTGTCTTTAACTTCATCTACCACTTTGTTATCTTTATAACCATGGAATGATTTCTTTATTCAGTACTCTGTTTTTGTTTACAAAAATACCAGTTTTGTTCTTTTAGTCTTGAATCACTAATTAGGAATGTCCCTTCATGTGAAACAGTTGATTAGTGTAATGCCTTTTTCCTTTTCTATTTTCATTTTCCCCTTTTAAAACCCCGTAATTACTTCCCTCCCTTTTGTTACCTGGAACCAAGTTTTACCTTTAATTTTCATTATAGAAATTTACCTCACCTATCTCCCTCTCTCTTTCTGTGGTATCTACATTCTCCAGTATTACCTTGTGGGTCTTCAACTTTCCGCTAGTCTCTGAGATTGCCCTCTGAAGTTTCGTCAGCATATAGCTTTTGCTATTTTGCTTGCATTCTATATCACTTTGTTTAGTTTACTTTGACATTCCTTCAGTTTTGTTTGTGTTTACTGACTTCTATAGCTTTTCTGCTTTCACAGCTTGGTTGTAAGAAGCACATTCTTATTCATTTCTCCTTGAATAATTACTGTATTAGTTAAGGAATTGAGATGTCTATACCTTGCACTAGCATTATTCTAATCACTGACATTGCTTGAAAGGAATCGTTGCAAATGATGTTACGCCTACTCACTGTCACATCCGTCCAGCTACATAACCTTCAATCTTTTCAAGCTGCATCCCACACACTGGCACATCAACAGATGTCTTTTCAGTTTTGGACTTTTCCCTGATGTTTTGGACTTTTCCTGCAGCACTCAAATGAGAAGCACAGCCTCTTGAATGAGTTGATTTCTCGTCGGACAGTCTTAGAAGAGGATCCGTTCTTACTAAACGGATGTAGAGTCCCATAGGCAGGCAGGATTTTTGTTTCTTGTGGATGACGCTCCAGTTTCAACCATAGACAGCATCTGGTAGTTTTAGTTCACCAGGGCTGAAACATGGCACAAAAGCTCTGCCATCCCAGAGTTGGTCAGCAAGCATAGTGGGGCACTAAAGCACTACCATCTCTAAGGATGTAGGCCTAATTTTTATTATTTTTGTTTAATTTCTTTGCCACAACCATGGACACATTTACAAATTGGTCCAGGGAATTACTGACTTACCTAATCGAAGGACCTTTTAGAAGAGTTGTCTAGCAGGACTGTGATTGTAGAATCTCATCAGCTCTGGTTTGGTTTTGGAGTATTTCATAGAACATGGTAGTCAAAATGGGATGACTAGTACTAGCCTGGGTTGATATTTTGTACATATTCGAATCATTCCTTCCATCTTTGTCCTGCTCTCGTTCCTCAGTATGACTTTCTCTAAGAATCCGGTCCACACTTGGATCAGCTATTCCAGAATTTCATCCTAAAGATTATGACTCCCTGTTCCTTAATGGATATGCTTGAAAAAATAATCTTTATTTTAATTTTGTATGCTTTTTAATATTAAAGAGTGCAGTATTCTAAAAAAAAACTTTTACACTTCAACAGTTACATGCAATCTCACATCGTCTCAAAAATCCCCTACCAACAAATGTGGCTTCAGAGCAAGAAACTGACTTCAGCCATGTCGCTGACTTTGCATCCCAAGTCAAATATCTTGTTGTGGAAGGAAGCAATGAATTTCACAGGTATTATATGAAGATATGTGTAATTTGTTGCTGCTGATTTTTGTTAACTGTAAATTAGGTTGAGCAGTTGATTTATCGATTAATTGTGTAGGAATAATTTGCTCTTATATTCATTATTGTTTCAACACAAACCCACCAATCATGTAAGGCCCCAGACATATGAATTCTTATGTATTGTAGAAAAAAACAAATAGATTGGATCATATATATTTATAATTTACTTATCTTTATGGAGAAGTGCCAGTAATTTGTTTCCATAAATTATATTGTTCTCATTTGAGCTTTGCACAGTGTTATTGCTGTAGTTACCATATATTAAATATTCTGGGTAAATATTTTTTAATATTTACTAACTTACTCGGCTGTATTTATAGTTCTTTCAGTGATATGCAATTATTTTTATTATGCACTGTGTCAATGAAGTGTTTGGGCTTTGGAGTGGCAAACTCATTATTTTTCATTATTTATTTTATATCAGTATTTCTTGTTATTTTATATCATTATTAATATTAAGGATAAAATACTTCTATGAAGTTGTATTGTCAGCCCTGTCGGAGTGCTGTAGCTTAATGGTCAATATATAGGATGACCCTCATTTTACGTGTAGCCCTTGTACGGGTCATGTTTGCTCTTTGGACCTTAAAAGATTGATCTTGTTGTAAGTTTAGTACAATATGTGACATGGAGGGAATATTTCTTCTTTATCTGAGGCTTCATTTACCCCTTCTGACTGTATCCTCAAAGTTCTTTTTAAGGCCATTATGTCCTGGATATCCTCATAACATAACTCCCTTAAGTCCTGAAAGAAGGGGTTGTTTGAAAGGTTATGTATTCTTAACACTGCATCAGCAGTTGCAGCATAGCTCATTAAACTCTTGGATAATTTAATTGAATTTTCATGCTCAGAAGATCCAAATCCTTCAGATCTTTGTTGGGGGTGGTATTTTTATCCAGATGGGCTGGTTGATTACAGTATAGGCTGAAGTTCATACTGCACCTGCCTTGCTCTGCTCACCCCTATTGCTTAGTGCCAAAATACCTTTTGGTACAGTGGCATGCCTGGTGCTAAGCCTTTACAGCCATTAGTCTTTGTGCTGTTTGATATCATTAGTGTTCTGGCAGTGCCACATGCCTTTCTCAAGAGTACCTCTGTTGCCTTTGTTACTATTATTGAAAAGTAATCAGCATACATATCATCACTCCCATGAGTCCACTCATTCTTCAGAATGGTGCAATTTTCAAAAGCATATGCCAACAGCATGTTCTCACATGACTCAAGCTATGGAGCCAAATGTCTAGCAAGACTAGATTGCCTTGCTCTTTGTCAAAATGCAACAAAAACAGGCTAACAAGTCATAGG
This sequence comes from Macrobrachium rosenbergii, assembly GCF_040412425.1. Taxonomy (NCBI): domain Eukaryota; kingdom Metazoa; phylum Arthropoda; class Malacostraca; order Decapoda; family Palaemonidae; genus Macrobrachium; species Macrobrachium rosenbergii. The sequence continues at coordinate 46,841,656 of NC_089754.1, forward strand.
GAGTAACCTGCTCCTGCCAGTCTTCATCCTCCTTTCCAGTCTTCATAATCCTTTTGAAAGGAATAAACTCTCTGCCATCGTCGGGTTAGATCTAGATTAGTTCTTCCTGTTTTAAATGGTCTGCAGGAGACAAGGTTTGTCTTAAAGTTTGTGTTATTTCATTTCAAAGGTACTCTAATGCATCATTTGAGTTCATTATCGACACTGGATTTTTTCACAAAAGCTGGAACACCCAGTTTGGGTTTTAGATAATCTCAAACAACCTCAGCTTAAGAAAATATTTGTTTGCTTGTTCTCATCAGCTCTTGCAACCTGCCTCCATCCATTTCATTTCCAGCAGTTATGGAAGTATGTGGCCTCTTGAACTAAAAGTTCCTGTGTGAATGGGATCCCATTGAACTTTTCCAGAATTTCTTAGTGCAAGTAACCAGGAGACCTCTCATCTCTATTATCGTTTACATTTTTACTGCAAGACTTGGACTTTCTTCTCTGTCCAAGGTTAGTTGATAAGTGGCTTCAGTTCTGGCCTTTAAGTTTGTTCCTCTTATTAAATCACCATGGTATTCATGTAACTTTGTGTTTTGGTTCAGGCAGGCTTTGCCTAGGAACTTCCTTGTCCCTCTAGGCCTTCTCATATTCTCAGAGTACCAGGGACTCAGGGTGCTTCCCTCCTAAGTTCTTGTTCAAGTAATGTTTAAGTAATGAGTTTGTGATAAATGTGATTTGTTTTGTCACAAACTCATTACTTTATGACAGCCCACTGTGTGTCAGAGTAGTCCTTTAAACACACCAAGAATTCCACAGAACTTTGGTGGTAGACTGTGCTATATTTGAAGTAATTAATTTGTGTGTGAGGCAATGATATGATTGTAACTGAATTAAAGATTAGATAATGTTATATATATGTTTAAGTGATAAAAACCTTGGGATTTTTAATTAATTCATTGTTTCCTCTTCACAGGACCAGCAATATTGTCCAAAACAAGTTATCATATTCTCTTAATACCTTTCAAAGTGTTGAAAAGCTTGCCATTAGAAAGGCCAGGGTAAGTAATATTGGGCACCTTGGTGCAGTGAGAAGGACCACAAAATCACTGGTGGTTAATGAGAGTGAGATGAAAACAATGTCTGATGTCCTCATGTGTGGTGCAGTATACAAAGAAACTGTCGAAGGAAGTGAACCTCATATATGGGCACTCTTGACTGATGTTGATGTCAGTTTTAATGATATTAGTAAGATTGATGACTCTATTACTTTGGCTCCTAATATAGAGAAGTTAAACCTAAGTAATAATAAATTGTCATCTATTGATAGTCTGACAAGTTTACCTCATTTGGTATCACTGAATTTATCAAGTAATCTTTTTTCAGAATTAGATGAAATGCACACAAAACTTGGCAATGTTGTAGAGTTAAACTTATCACAGAATAATCTGAAGTCTTTGAAAGGTCTGGGTAAATTGTATTCTCTTACATCACTCAATGTTTCCACGAACAATATCCTTGAAATAGTAGAAGTTAGTCACATATCTCGCCTCCCTTGTCTTGAAACGCTTATCATTACAGGAAATCCTGTAGCAACTGTTGTAGACTATCGAACCAAAGTCTTGGAGCTCTTTGCTCAAAGGGCTTCAGAGATATGTTTAGATAATGAAAGGCCAACTCGAAGAGAGTTGGATACCGTAGCTGTTTTACAAGCCATACGAGCATCAAGGGAAGGTCGACTGCCCACACTCAGTTTTTCCAATCCAGTGCCTATTTCAACAACCACTCTTGCCTTTGTAACACCAGACATAGCAACTGCTGTTAGTGAGTCTTCTAATAATGATTGACTAAATCCTTATTTGATTAAGAAGTTGTTGAAATAGACAGATTGTTATTTTATCTTAATGCCCTTGAAGGTTGTTGGAAATTGATCATCTCCCTGTGAATACTCTAGTTTTCATTCCATTCCATTTTATTGAAGAAAAATTTTAATATATTGATGCTTTATAGTTTTGTATTTTATAGGCTTGCTGCTGTACTAATTATGAACTGTGTATGCATGAATTTTCAGAAAAATGTGCTTTTAACATGATGTAGTTTTTATGTTGAATGCTCTCATTGTTATAAAAATCTCCTTGCCATCATTCATTATCATTTGTTAAGTACTGTAGATAAATCATCTTATTGGAGAGCAAGTCATGTATATCATACTTTTGTGCATATACTGTGTTGATTTTTGTATTATTTAATCCATGTATTTATTCATTTGTATATTTCAAATTATTAATATTTATCCACTAACACGTAACAGCCTATCCTTTTTAAAACAAATAGAATAATTGAAAAATAGCTATAATTGTATTTTATATAAGTGGGACAGTATTTTGATCTGTTAAGTTTCAATTGTCCTCAATTACAACTTCATTTGCAGTAGTAGAGAACTGTTACTTGTATCTAATGTCACTGCCTATATATATTGAATTTTTTATTCAATAATGCATTTAACTGAAAAAATAATTTTTTGCTAAGCTAATCATATGTCTCTCAGGCAACCATAAAATGGTTTTACATTTGTCAGTTGACGAAACCAACTCTTTAATAATGTTTTATTTCATATCAAACCCATTATTTTAAGATAGCTTATTATTATGTTAATCCCAGACGAAGTCAATCCAACTGAAGAAGGAAAAGATCAGGTATCTTAGGTAGGTTAAAGGATACACTTTTAGTCCCTCAGGCCTCTGGTAATTAACTGAATCCTTCTGTATGTTAGATCTGTGGTAATTAAGTGAACCATTCCTTGTCTCTGCCAACTAGTTAACTTATCCATGGATTCCATGACTTTTTGAGCCATGAAGAATTGCCATGTCTGTTCCAGTCCTAGTTTATTTCCATCTCACCTTCATTCCTTCATTTTTTCCTTGCATTGGCAACAACTTGGGTTACTTTAAGAAGTGTCATTGAACTGTTACTTAGTTTTGTGAACACGTCCAGCTGCTTACTTCTCTGGACTGGAAATTTCTTAACTTCTTTTATTCACTAGCTAGAGATCTTGCCTCTTTTTTAATTCTTAATTTATTTTATAATGATCTTGTGATGAGTTTAAAATTTATCTCTTTGTAAGAAAAGTTTTTCCTAACATTTGCATTAACTAGTTGCATTGACTAATTAGCATTCTCATTTTGAGATAGTGACCAATCATCTTCTAAATTATCAAAAAGATATTGTCATTTCAGTGTATGTTTAGATTGGTTGGTGTCAAAAGCAGTTTTTTTTCACTGATGAATAGTTGTTTTTTGTTTGTATGTTTTCATGAAAAATCCTTTGTATCTTCACATAAATAGCTTTTTCACTGGTTACCATTATGTATTATAAATTTCAGCTTGCAAGTCAACCTTTTAAGGATTAAAATATAACTCCAAAACTCGGGTTATCCTATACAGTGAGGATACAGTAAGAACCTTTACTTAGAGTGGCAAACAAGGGTAAAAGCCCTCTTTTTCACTATGTAGCTGCAGAATCAAAGCTGCTGGTCAGAAAATTAGGATATCCATCAGCAGTGCAATTTTGTGGTACTGGACCAGGCTACATATAGAATAATTCAGATAATTACCAGAGACCAGAGAAATTTAGGTGCATTTGCTAAAACTACCTGAGCCTTTGCATTGTCTGCTGGATTGACATATCTAATATTCATGTGCAGTGCATGAATAAACTCTATTTAAGTTATGGACTTGTATTTAAATAATAAACAGCTTCATGACAAACCCATTGAGCATGTAGAGCCCCTCGTGGTTTGTTCAGTCCCAAGAAATCTGTTTTCTTATGTCTTGAAGACATGAGAAGAAAGTAGTTAGGAACAAGAGTAACACAGGTCTGCATGGACCCATTGGTAGATCTTATTTTATCATGTGTCAATGGACTTTCAGAAGTTGTGAGTCCTTCCCAGTTTCATTGAAATCACCTTGGTCAATTTTAATTTATTAGTGGTTTTTTGCTGTTGACTACCATACAAGCTGCATGATGCATTGATTACCTCTCTTCTAACTTTGTTGTTTTTCATTACTTGTTATATTATTGTTTTGTTTCATATTAAACTCATGAATCTTAAGTCGTCATAATTTGCATTTTTGAATTCTCCCAGATGCTTATCTTCTGAAATCTTGAAGACAGAAAAAGTGGAATAGCTAAAAACAATTGCTCATGCACACCCATCTCTGATCCATCAGTATCAGTGACTACTTTTGTCATTCTTTTCTTTTGCTTATCTGCATTATATTAAAACTGCTAGAATTCTTCTGAGCTTGCTTCAGCAGTTTTGGTAATCTATTGTATTTTCATTTACTTTTTACCCTTTATTTCAACTTCCTTTTTTCATCATCTAATCAAACTTCCTGTCATATTCTTCGTACTTTTTCACCCGAAAAGTGTATTTTTAATCACTAGTAACTTGTAGTTTTGTGTCTTGCTGTCTTCCTGTAAGCCATTTAATCAACTTATGATATGTTATTGAACTTTGCCTTCTTTTGTTATTTGTCTGTATTGCAGTCTTATTTTATATTGGTGCTATTTGATGTAAAATTTATATTTTAGTATCTTTGTTGACTGTCTAGCAGTCTTGGTGTAAGTGTTCTGTCTTTTAATTTTATTCTATATACTGTAATGCCTTTTCACTTTGTGCATATTCAGTAATTTCTTTTATATCCTACAAGCAGTCATATAAAATTTTGAATTAACGGTTCTTTCATAGTATGCAACTACAAAAGACTTCACTAGTTACTGTAAGAGTTATGTTAGTGTAAAGTATTTTAGTAATAATATTTTTCCTTTGCTTATTTTAGCATTTTATGCTAATATGATTTCTAGTATCATTGATTATATTTTATTTTTTATCCTTTAGATATCAGTTATATTCTGCTGTTTTGCCTTGAAGTGTAGCTAGTTTGTTTTAGTCACAAAGCCTTCAACTTGTCTTTGCCAAAATGTGTGCCAACTTCTTCTCCAGACACACTCCAATAACAAGAATTCCCTTCATACTTGCACATCCAGGCTTTAAAGTGCCTATATAATGAAGTGTGTTTGCCAGTAATATAGTCGACCCCCGCTTATTCGCGGTTCAGAGCGTTCGCAATTTCAGTTATTCGTGGGCTTTTCTGTGGAACATATATCCACATTATTCACGGAAAATTTGCATATTCGCAGATTTTTTCATAGAGCAATTACTGTATTTTCATATTTTCATGACTAAATGTTTTAGGAATGATAGTTTAAGGTATATTTGGTGTCTGAACTATTAAAATAGGCAGGTATAAGCATTTTTAGAGGAGGTTTCGGTAATCGCGGATTTTTAGTATTCGCGGGTGGGTGTGGTATGCATCCCCCACAAATACCAGGGGACGATTGTACTCATCTAGTGGTGGTCTATTCAGGGTTTGTTGCTTTGTTGGGCTAAAATAAGTATGATAGTGTTTTACATGGAGGCAGTTGGTAACTGGTAACCACTTGTAAAAATAAGTTGCATGCATTTTCTTATTACAGTATAAGTTATGGATTTGCCACCTTTCTCTTCATAGTTATTCATCCTTATTTCTCATTTTTGGCAATGTCAAGAGTTGTAATCCTGTGGAGTTACTGGACTTTACAATTCCTGCTTTGAAAGTTCTGTTTCTGATGCAGACATTCATAGGCATTCTGTAAATAGTTATTGAAGCATGTGAACAGTCAGATTTTACTAAATAAACTGTTTTTATATCAAAAGTTTTTGTTACCATCTCTTTAATCATGTAATGAGCGTCCTGGTCCTTGCCCCATGAGTCAATGTTTACAGAAGTGAGGTACTGAAGTGTAAGATGCATACTTGACGATTCATAGTGAGCATGCACAGTAGGACTGAATATTGTCTTGATTAGCAAGGGACTGATGAACCTAGAAACTCACAGACAGCAAAATTCGGCTTATACACTTGACATTTTTGTGTTATATAAAATGTTTTTTTTCCTAGTTTGCTCTTTAAAATATTTTTTTCCTGTTTTTCTCTTTCATATGTATTGTTAGTTTCTCCCCATCTGATTACCTCACCCTCATTATCTTTGTCTGTTTTTGCAGTTGTAAATTACCAAAAATTCTATCCTTTGCACCAATTTCTCATTGTTTCATTTCTTGAGTGTTTTCTTTATTCTTCATTAATTTCTGACATTTAGACTACTCTGGTATCACTAGCAATATTTTTTTATAAGTTACGAGCCTAATGATCAAGAATATATGATGTTCTGAATCAGAACATAGGAGTTTATTTTCCTTTTGTGTCAAGAAAACACATGAAGCTTTTACTTGGGGTGTGTGATGCATTTATCTTCATCATAATACAAGAGTTTTGACTGTCCCTTGCCCTCTGTGCTTGTCTTATGCTCATTGCTTAACTAGAAATAATTACTAACAGAGTTGTGATGCTTGATAACTTGTAATTATTCATTCCTTCATTAACTATAATTTTTTTTGTCAAATTTATTGTATTTTTATGCATAGATAAAATTAAAGTGATACTCCAGCACAAAGAACTGCAGGTTTTCAAGGACTGTAGGCAAATTCAAACAGAATGTAGGGATGGTGAACTTTATCATATTTTTACAGTATACATAAGTATTTCAGAGTCCACCCTATATAAATCTCACATGTGGGCATATAAGTATTGGCATTAAAAGTGCATACAGCATTTTGCCTTTCCATGCTTCAGTGGAAAAATAATGACTGGTGGAGAATATTATATTGTTCAAGTTTTCAAATATGTAACAGTAAATGCTGAACCATACGTATTGATTAAGGGAACCTTATTCAAGAGACAAAAATGGCTTGCAACAAACGTTTTTAATTTTTGAGTAAAAGGCTAATGATTAGTTGGCATATTTACTAGATATTTGTAGACTAACTGTATTAACTATATCTTTTGTTTTTATCCCTTTATTTGTAAGTTATTATTCAAATAGTGAAGTGAACAAAGTGAGATCACAAATTGTAGCGCTTATCATAAAAAAATTGCCTGGATGCTAAAACAATCTCGTTGCTAAAGTGCTGTGTTTGTTATGGAAGACATACTGTATGGACTGAATATTTAAAACAGTACTTGTGGAACTTTCATAACCTATATGCAACAATAAAAAAATTAAAATTTTATTGTTTTTTAACTACTGTAGGTGGTTTTCACTGTTACATCCCCATTTTATTTAGTCATTGCAAAGGTAATGGCTTAAGTTTGCTGTTCCATTGGCCTTGGAGTGAAAAGTTTAGCATTTTTGGTTCTTGCTAGTAAAACTGCCTTCCATTGGCCTTTGTCAGTGGCTTCAGCTAGTAATATGCCTTGAAAGACATGATGTGGGCCACTGAAGGGCAAAAGGAAAACATTATCTTGTGTTGTTATGGGCTTTGGAAATTTATTGAAGATTTTCTTTAGAAATAGTTATTGTGTAGAAATTGTTCACACTAACGTAAATTTGTATGTCAAAGTTTTGGAGGAATATTTTTTCATACTGATGTTTCATAAACCTTTTCCTGGTCATTGCTTACCATCAGTAGAATATCATTTAATGAATGCATTATTTTTTTGAGTACCTTTGTAATAAGTGAAAATTAATCCAATCAAAAGGTATGCTTAAAATCTTGTTTTACTTTATTATTCCCTCATTGTTGTTATTCATTGTTATCTTAAATAAGCATAAATGTTGTAATGTATTTAAATATGCTATACTTTGCATGCTGTAAGCCTTTGTAATACAAAAGGAATTTTATTCCTTTTATCATATTCTTAGGAGGACATAATTTCTTTTTTTATTTCACCCTCGTTTTGATGGAATTACTGCATCTGTGGTTTACAAAAATATTCTGTCACAGATTACAGTATTTTTGAAGGGTATGTCATGCTGACTTTCTTTTAGTATTGCAGCTTATTGTTAATTGTATTATTAATCTCATTTTAATTTTGAGCTTAATTCAATAATACTGCGTTTCCGTATAGTGGGATTATACAATTTTTTATGTAATAGTATTGTTGCTTATACTTACTACCTGTGTTGGGTCATTGTTTGTGCTAAGAAGTTTAATGTCTTAACCTTTGATTTTTCATGTTTGAAGTACAGGTGGTGGCTTTGGTTACTTTACATATTTCAGGTTTAATACATATAACTTCCATATACTGACCGTGTATTGATCTGTTTGTACTCTCAGGTGTCAATGGCGCTTCTCTTGAGCTGCCCATGACTGATAGTAGCTGCAATTACTTTTCCATTTTAAGCAATGTAAGTGTAGTGCCTTGTATTGTCAGTTATACTGTTATTTTGTGTTTAAAGTGTGTCTGTTTGTGCAGTGTTTGCATTTTGACTTTTTGGTGAAGTAAATTTGCCTGTTCATTGCAGGTAGTCTGTTGTTCATTTATGTCTTTGCTGGAGACAGACCCGCATTTCCTCTGTCTCTTGTTCAGGACTGAGCTACACTGTGCCATTTGTCACACCTGTAACACCTGCTTTTCTTGGAAGGCTGAATGGAAGGAATGCTCCCAAGCTGTGCTGGTGTGCAGATTTTTATTCATAATCTCAAGGTTGAGTTGAATTTTACGTCCATTAGTGTGTTTATTATAAGAAGCAGTGATGATCTTGTAGCTGATGTGATTGTAAAGAGAAATGCTGTAAATCTCTTGGAACCAAAGGACTGGTAACCATCAGATGACCTGAGTCCTGCATCAACTGGAGATCCACCAATGCTTCTTCCAAGGCTGCAACAAGAGAGGTATCTGGGAAAGATTTAGACCAGCCAACTCTTCAACAGGTAGTTGCAGCAATTGTAGTCTTAAGAAGCTGTGAGGTATGAGCTTCTTCAGAGAAGACAGGTGTCCTAGAAGAGACTGCCACAGCTTGGCTGGAGAACTTGAATATCGCTAAAATGTAATTGATGATCCCTAGCATCCATTCCAGCCAATTGGTGATTACGGGTATCTGGAATTTCTTCAGGAAACAGTTGTTTATCATTTGGATAGCAACAACATGAAAGATGCTGGATTCTTCTTCACATCCCATTCCATTAAGAGGGTGAGCATATAGTCCAGCAGGTTGAAAGTATTTGGTGCAGCCATTGGTTTCATTACAACTCAGGAATACTACATTTCACCCCTGGAAAGTTATCGAGGGAGACCTTAGAGATTGAAGCTTTTTGGAAGTCACTGCTGCAGCCATTGCACATTGGTCAGTCCTTTCCTTGAGAAATTGTCGTCAAGACACAGCTTTATAGTGGTTAGAATCATTCCACTGATCTGTTAGCCATCCTAGCATTGGTGTCTTGATAGTGCTGAGAATCACCTCCTTTTCCCAGTCAGGGTTATCCAACTCTGCCTTAAAAAGATGAGACACCTCATGAAGGATGAAGTTGTTTTCTTTTTATCCACAGATCACTGGAGGAAGTACATTTTCAAAATTACAGTGTTTGGCTATGGGAAGTTATTGTATAAGTATATTCATAGATGTCTGAAGTGGAGACTTCTCAAGTGAAAGTGACTGTTGATGAGATTAGGTCCCCCAGCTTGTATGGCATATAAGAGGAGCATTGAGATTTCAGCCATTCTAAGAGCAGGTATGTTGAGATTCTAATCCGTAATTTTCAGACTTTTATGTAAGAGACATTATGCACAAGGGGATGGGAATTTACTCTTTAGAGCTCTTAGTTGATGTTGGACATACTTTTCCATGGGTGGAAGATGCAAATTATTCTTTTGCTTCATTCCCTATGATTATCATCCTTGTGCATTCATCATTCATCTTAGAAATGTATCCTTCTTGGATTATGAGGTACTCTGTCACTCTTGAATGGTTTGCTGCTATCTGTGCGTTTGCTGAAGTAAAACAAGTACAAACTTTTCACTCGTATGGGTGTTATCCCCTTGAAATTACCTTGGACACTTGGTTCCTGACTTTTTCCTGTCACAAAGTGCTCCACTGGACCTGCCAGACCTTTGCCAGGTTTCATATATTCACATCCCACCTAAATAGCAATTTAGGATTATTATGACTAATGAGCATCATGAAACAAATATTCATTTCATAAAAGTGATTTCTTCATACAATACTCATCAATCAGTCATAAAGAAGTGCAACATCCCTTTTACCTCATAGATTTTAGTTGTGTTATAAACTTTTACATAAAAGAATGAGGTTGGTAGTTACCCCCTACCAATGGGTTCAAGGCTTATTATGATTGACGGGCTTGTGTGAAAAAACAGGGTTGTTATAAAAACTTAATTTAGATGAAATTACTGAGAATATTTGCAAAGAAAACTCCTGTCTATAGTGGATATGACAAGAGTTAATGATTTTTCATTTAAAGAAGGCATTTCATGCAGTGTGTGCATAAGTAAATGTTTAACCTAGAACAGGGTTGCCAGAGAGCTATTATTTATGTACCTGACTAACAAAGATGGGATTGGTGCATGCCTTCAAAATTAACAGACAAGTCCTGCATTTTAGTGTTGTTCTGAAGCTTTTTAAAACTCTGATTTCCATGGAAGAGAGCACAGGGTATGTTTAGCTTAGTTTTATTTAGATTATTATTTCTTGAAGACAAATACAGTACTAGTATGATAGCTCTGACTCTTTCCGTCTTTCCTTCAATTTTTAGTTGTAAAAGAGTCAAATGTGGCAGTGGATCTGATGCTAAACTGCATGTTGTAACTATTGTCTGTGATAAATTAAAGATCTGTATATAAAGACAGTACAATATTTTTTTGATAAAGCAAGCCATAAAAAGAGCCAACTTATAGATGCAGTTTGTTTTAATTACAGTATGAATACTATTAGAAAAAGAAACAAGGGCGTGCATCAGTTGTATTAGTTATAAGTTGAGGTTGTTTTCCCAAAGAAAATTTTATAGTGTGAAAATAAAATGATGGTATTGTGATGATATTTATTTCACTCCCACTCCAGTGTATTACGAAATGTTTTCTGTTATGAGAGGAACAAGATTCATTGATAGTCTCAACAGGATGGGCAGCTGGAAGATTAAGTGTCATTGATGGCAGTTTCATCAGTACTGTATACGATTTTATTTTTGTAGGGTTCCCTTACATTTAACAGCTTCTTAATCAGTAAACTTAGACGATAAACCTAGCTAAGTGTAAACATTCTCCCCAGTGATAATCAGATTTCATTTAGTGTGGTTGGTCTGGATGTTAGGAATTTACTCTGTTAATCTGAGTCTGTTGTTTTTAAGAGAGTTTAGATCAACTGGACATTGTTATTCAGGTCCTCATAAGCTCTAGATTACAGTGTTCTCTTTACTTCTGCTGGTTGCATAAAGTATCCAATCACTTTCATCAGTTATAGTTCCAAAAATAAAAGGGTTATTATTCTCAAACTTTAAGGATATTGTCTATCACTGGGGAATAAAACCCACTTATATCCTTTTCTTTTAAAAAAGTTAAGTTGTACAGGAATTCTTAATTTCTAACAAAGGGATGGATTAGAGGGAGTGAGATACCCAGGTACTGTACTGTACAGTTATAGGGTGTTAGACGCAAAAATCAGTTACAGGAATTCATGCTTTCTTGGTCTTTATTTTTTTATTATATAGTACAATAATTGGCCGATGACAGATTTTTTTTGCAGTAATTTGTGCATGTTAACGAATACGAAAATGTTTTATGTCAACATGTAAATTTCTTTTTTTATTGAAATCCTTTAATAATACAGTATATTTAACAAATTTTCATCTCGATCCTGAGCTCCAAATCTTTCAACTGGTGGAGAGAAGAAGCACAGTAGTCCAAATGTCCAATGCATGTGCCACTTGGAACCTTGCATTTATGATTCAGCAGTACTGTTTATAGTTCAGTCCAGAATCACTGTTGGTATGCTGTCATAACCATTTGAGTTATTTCACATGCTGGTTCTTGTTAGCCGAATCATGAAATTGAGGCTATAAAACCAAGCACTTGAGCACTGTCAGCCATTCAACTGAGTGCTGAAAAGAGGTAGTTGGAGCGGTAGGGCAGCAAGTTGCAGGCTATTCTCTGAATAAGAGCCTGTGCTGATAAAATGCCAACTTAATCAGAAATAAGGACAACAAGAGATCCAGAAAACAAAAGAAGTACAAGGATCTCTAGGTGAAGATGGGAGAAAACTCCCGAGGTGTACTCAGATTTATTTTAGAGAGGTTGGACAGCAAAATACAAGATAGAAGTTGGAATGGAAGTAAAGTAAAAGACAAAAGTTGGTTTAGCTAAGGGCCAAAGGGGGCTACAAACACACCTAAGTAATGCTTTCAGTGCACGGGGCCCTTGTTATTGCATGATAAATGAGCATTTCCCTGCTGCTGGAATGCCACTTCTCCAGTGTCACTTCGATCTTACTCTTCGGAAAGAGCAAGGAGTATAGCACCCATCCATTCCTTTGCGAGTGTCCTTTCACACAATCAGTGATGTGCTAGTGACGATTCAGTAAACAAGGTGACAAAAAATATGCCGATAGAAAATAAGTAAAAGTGTAAAGTAATAATATCATAGCCTAACATACAGGAGGAAAAAACTAGGACAATGTATGTAACCAAAAATAGCCATATATATAAATAAGATATTTTCTTATCGAAAATATCAAGAAAACTACTTCCTTGTTTTGGGGGCTGGAGTGGAAGGGCATTGAGTTAAACAATCCACAGTCTGCATGTAGTTCATAAGCCTAATGCGACAGTAAATGTTTGTGTGAGTGACGACGAGAGAAGGACCGAACTATATGCATATTTGATAGCGCAGTGACCTGCATCAATTTCCACAATATTTGTCTCGTGTTGGATTTTCTAGCACTTAATGTTATGGTGAGGGTAAGCGTTGTGAACATTCTTTTGTCAGGTGAATTGTATCAATCAGCGCTGGCACCTGCATTATTTGCGTTAGCTCCTGGCTGTCCATGAAAGTTGCTTGTAAATCATCACTGACGACCCGCTTGTAGCACCTCTGTAACTGTACCTGGCGAGTATTTTAACTCTTGTGTTAAAAAACGGTCATATATGTTCCAGATGAGAGAAAATAAGATTAAGATACTATTAGAGAAGTATTTTGTTGATTGTGTTCCTGTAAGCGAAGACTAGAGAAGTATTTTATTGATTGTGTTTCTCTCTCTCTTAACACACGTGTGCGTGTGTTATACCAATTGTATTTTGCGTAGCACTACATTTTAGTTTCCCAACATGATGTTCATGAAGCATAAAATGTGGTTGCATTAGGTCACCATCTTCTTACAAACTCCTCTAACAGTACGGATTATTTTAAGGCAATCTGTAATTTGAGCTCCTTCGGTTGTGCTATCCCATTTGCAACTGCTAAACTAGGCCTACTCCAATATGTGTGAACTAAATGCAAACGAACACAGTCCTGCTCTCTTGTATTTTCTTCTAGGCTTTTTATTACCAGTGCTGCCAGTTTTACAGATAGAAACTATTACGGTAATTACCTAAATTACTGTTTTTTTTATTGCAAGTTCTTATCAACGTTCCGAGTTATCGGGAATGTTTTCAATGTTCGCAACTGCTCCTGTTCTGTTTGTGGTTCATCAGAACGAGATGGAGAGGGCGTCCTGGGGCCAGTCTGACAATTTCTGTCTTTAGGCAACAATCTAAAATAATGCAGACTTCAGGCTACAGTGAAGGAATTTACATTTATTTTTTTATACATTGTGGATGAATTCACAATCTCTGTTCTTAGTATCATTATTGCTAAAGAGCCTTTTTTTTTCAGTCGCATTGTGTACAGTTTTTGTAAACCAGTCGCCAGATATTACGTCAGTTGTAACAAATCAGGTTGGAGCTAGACGCTGCGTTCTAGACCAAGTTAGTATTTCGAAAGTATTTTGATAGTTTACTAGCATTTGTTATTGGTTGTCCAAAAGCTAGAAGCCGTGCTGGCAAGGCCAGCTTCAACTATAATTGTAGAAGTAGCAGTGTTATGACTTATTTTAAAAAGTAGTCACCTATTATCTTCCTGTGGACTGTCTTCAGGCCAGCGAATGTGTAGGCGATGTTTCGTATAAAGATTTTATTAAAAAATGCTCATGAGAATTTTAAGGGAATTTTTTGTTGTAGATAGCATAAGATAATTTAACTAGAAGAAGTTGTCAACGTCACATTTAAAAAAATCAGGGTTGCCATTTCAGTGCTTTTAGCGTGTCTTCTTTCCTTTTTATTTTTCAAAAATATTTTTGCGCAAAAAATTTTGGATAAACACGATGCTAAAGCACTTTTTTCTTATATAGTCAAGAATGATATACCTAAATAATGAACGGCAAACAATAGAGGGAGAAGCGAAAATAGACACTCGTGAATTTAGCTTACCGGAGCTTCAGTAAAAAAAAATAATAATACAACGGTACACTGATTACCGTTTGATTATTGCCTACATTATATTTCTGTCATTAATCATTTTGCTAATGTTGGTCATTAGTTTTAGTGATGCAAAAGCTGAACTGTCTTACCCAAAAAATAATAATAATTTACCGTGGTGGCTATTCTTAAAAGTATCTAGCGGTTTTTAGCTCTTTTCTGAGGTGGCAACCATCTGTGTCATCCAACAATGTAAGTCAGGAGCAGTCAGTTACTCAGTTTACAGTGATCCTGGTCGCCGTTCATTTCAGTATGAACCCCACCGGGATATTCTCGGCTATCCCAGTGTCGCGTTGTAGCATCGTGGCCTCGTTTAATTGAAGAAATGAATCAGAATCTATCCTAATGTTCATTGTACTTAACCGTTAAAAGTCTGCTCCGCACTTCATGTGAAGATAGAAGGTAAGGCAACAAGTTTTCGCAAAATTCTAGGTTGTCAGTTCTGGTGGCTTTTCGAAAGCCAGTATAAATGCGTCACTGATTTCATTGGGTATAATTTTCGTTATTTGAAGTATGTTATCAGGGAGGCACGATTTTTTCGGGATCACAAGTACAGTTATAGTTTTCATAGCCTAGGCTAATCTGTACCTAGGCCTAAGCACAAGAGGCGCGACCCCTGCACCAAGCTGAGGGATTCTCCCTCTTACTCTTTCCACGAGCTGCATTTAGCTTATATTTTTCAAACTTAAACTTACAAAAGCAACACCGGCAATATTTAAGGTCCCAGCTCACTGTTTCCATATGGAAGGTCATCTCGAAGTGCCCATGACACACTTAACTGAAGCCAGATCTGGCGAAGTATAGAAAGCCCACTAATTCCCTTCATGATGATAGAGCCTCCCCCCGTACATATATTGTTTTAAGAGGCGACACAAGAACAAGAGACCGTGCTGGCATATAACCAACACAGTATAAAAACACGAACACGGTGACTTACAGCATTCACTCTGTTGGTCTTTTACTTTTCATAAAGATTCATACCCAGCTTGTACTTCTAGTGCTTTGGTCACAGTGTCGGTTTTATTTTCTTTACATATTATCACCCTATTTTACGCAAAGTGGTCAACATTGGCGTCCAGATTTAAATCGTCAAGTTTGCAGCCATGTTTCCAATGTAAGAAATGAAAGAAAACTTTAGCCCTTTTCCTTCAGCCCTTGACGTTCCCACTAGGAGGCATCATAAGTTAAATGGACACAATGGAATGATGATTAACTCCCTTTGCTAATAGAGTTGTATTGTATGATATAGGCTCAATATGGAAAAAATTCTAATTGTGAGTTTCACGTAATGTAGTTAATATAAGTTTTGGAAGGGGGCAATTAGCATAGTCTATCAAAGAAGGTTAGCATCTCCTATTAGTTCCACGGAAAACTAGCAACCGTTGTTTTAGCATACGAATTATTGAGAAGGATTACTCTGCAAAATACATGTACATCTACCTCAAGGAAGGAAGACAAATGCTTATTTATTTGGCAGTGGAAGATTCGGCCAGTGAGACATGATCATCGCAAGGTGCCGAAAGGTGTTTGTCGTTTGAGTGTTTGACTGACTGCCCGTAAGATCCGAAAATGTTTAGGGACTAAATCATTAGTAATGAACCGAAATCAGAATTTAATGCCATACACTAATTTAAAAGGGGGGAAGAGGGTGGCGGGCATTAAATATATTTTGTCTCGAACTTAAAGTTTCACTTCCTTTAAGGAAGTCATTTAGACCCACGATGTATGGTAGGTTGAGAGAGAGAGAGAGAGAGAGAGAGAGAGAGAGAGAGAGAGAGAGAGAGAGAGGAGGGTGGATGTTGCAAATGGAGGGTGAGAAGAAGACCGTGATACGAGAGAGAGCGGGAAGGGAGGGGAGTGGGTGTGTGGAATGGAGGGTATGTAGAATATGAACCTATGATACCCTAATTGTGTCAGTACATACTGTTTATTTTATGGTGAAATTGACTTGAACTATCGCATGGTTTAATAGTCATGGTTTCTCCCGAGTATAGATGAACTTCATAGATCATTTTGAAGGTCTGTTGGTTCAGAGTCCTAGAGTCCGGATGTCTACACCTTACTGCACTTAAAGCAAGGGGCCTTAATAGCATAAGCCAGCTTATCTAAACTCAATAGTTTTCAAGTGCAGAATCTACCCGCTGAGAAATTGTCCTGCGTCTGAGGATATTTGATTGACCTTTTGTTCTCGTTCGTTTTTTTTTTTTTTTTTTTTTTTTTTTTTAAGCAAATTGCTATTGTAAATTTTGGTTCAAAAGAACATCGTAATTTTAAACCAAAACGGAGTTTCAGGTTCTTAGCCGAGATAATCCCGTAGATTTTCAACCAAAATAATCAGATAACTTTTCAGTCAAAATTAGTGTCATGATAAATTTTCAGTCAAAATTAGTCTCATGAAAAATTTTCAGTGAAAATTAGTTTCTTATATTTTCATTCATAATAGTGCTCTAAATTTTGTACCAAAATTGCCTTGAGTTTTTTCAATCAAAATTGTCGTAAATTTTCCGGTGAAATATTGCCAATAAGATAATGAACATCACACTAGAAGCACGGCTTATTGGACGATCTGTTTGTGTTTATCTTGTTCATTAAATGAGCTGTTAAAATGAAATTGACATATTTACAGACAAAGCCACACAGATTCTCGCATGTTAGTTTTGTCATGAATTCGATAAATACTGTTTCATTCTCAATGATAACTAGGGGTGAGAGAGTCAAGAATTCATTTTGCTAGCCCCTTAGTTACAGTGATTTAGTTATTGTCTTTTGTCTAACTTGTAAAAGAATACACTATTGTTATTTATGTACTTTGTTCTCAGCGTTCCTATGCTATGTCCCCTGAGTGCCTGTCGAGATTGCCAAGAATTTCATATGACTGTACAAAGGTACTACTCAGTACGCCATTAGCGGAGTTACCCAACTACTCCACGTCATTTTCGTTTTCTCTCACGATTGCCAGGCAGCTTTCGGTAGTCTCCATGGTAAAAGAAAAAAATAAATAAATAAAAAATAAAATAAAAATGTTAAAGTATAAAAAAGGCAAGCCTTTATTAGCATCCAAACAAAAACGTATGTTGTTAAAACAGATGCGTACATGCAAATTGACAAACGACAATCCAAACATTGTTGATGTGGTCAGCAGTGAGAGGTTCTTGACTCCCCTAGTATGAATGGTAACATATTTATCTGGTTTTCGTTCCAGCAGGTAAAATCCTCTGGTGAAAGTAATCATTGGAAACTTCGCCATTAATTTATCTCAAAAGCCGGACACGCAGGCTTCCGTGTTCATTTTGGTGAGGACTGGACCACTGAAACAATAACAAAAGTTTGGTTTGTTTTATGGAACTTAGGTGATCGACTAGTGAGCTGTAGCTTACGCACATGCACACACGTATGTATATATATATATATATATATATATATATATATATATATATATATATATATATATATATATATATATATTGGCTATAGTGCACTTTTTGAACTTTGAACCAAAGAAGAGACATCCAAGCTTCGAAAATCCCAGAACCCTATGACGCTTGTTTGCACTGAAGCGCGATAAGATAAGGAATATTTGGTCAGTGGGCCACTGTGGCCATTGACACTAAGCTGCTGATCGCACTAAATACACCATGCAAAGGTCGGGTGGGGTACGGGGGGTGGGAGAGCCTGGAATTAATGAGGTGATCAACCTCACGTTTTGTATTCTAGTGGAGACTCAGCTGATCGAGTTCAGCAGTTCGTTTGGTTGATTGTCGACTCGTGAAACTATTTGTTCATTTAGTTGGTTATTTTTCATCACTTGTAGCCTGTAATGCTTTTATAATTTCCATTTAATTTTTAAGCTTCTTTTTAAGGAGATGTGTCTTTTGTAGCTGATGAATTGATTATTCGTATAGGCCTAGCTGATAAATGAGAGAGAGGAGAGGGAGAGTTACAAAGATGGATATCTTAATTGGTTCCATTTATAACGAAAGGTATTATTATTATTATTATTATTATTATTATTATTATTATTATTATTATTATTATTATTTGAAGGAGTAGACCCTCTTTAGGTCTTATTAAAAAGGATTATTATTATTTATCTTATATAGTGTCTTTTCTAGTAGCCAAGTTGCTCAGCGATGTTGTGGGAAAAGTAGAATGCTGAAAACCCAGTCAAGTCCCTATTGTGATATTCATGTTGGAAAAGGACAGTGCACTTCCAGTATTCCGATATTCCTGTTGAAACAGAACTTGAACCCAGACGAACGATTTCTGATTGAATATTGTAATAAAAGACTTCCAATATTCCGCACACTGTCCTTTTCCAACATGAATATCGGCCAGTTACTGACTAACATCGCTGAGCCTGAAAAGCGAATCATAAGGAGTGATAGAAAAGACACTATATAAGATAAAGCATAATACAGCCATCCTTTTTAATATTATTATTATTATTATTATTATTATTATTATTATTATTATTATTATTATTATTATTATTATTATTATTATTATTATCTGTAGCCAAGCTGCACCCCTTATGGGAAAAGTAGAATGCTGCAAACCCATGGGTATGGAAAGAAAACTTAAAGAATGAAAGTGTAGTCTGGGACGATCAGAATGCAGAGGATGATCAGAATTACGATCAATAGACGGCATGTACAGCGAGCTAATCGAACGACGGTGACAGAGATCAATACCAAGATCTCGAATATATAAGTAATTTAATGTGACACAAGTTTTCATCCAATAATTTGAGATATGAGTCAGTTACCGAAGACCAAACCGGGGATCAATATTGACTACACGGCAAAATGGAAGAAAAATATTTCCTAAAAATAGGTTTCTAAACATCTTGACATTCTAAATGTCTTAAACGTGTTGCATGTATTTAAAGAAATGTTGTCAATGGAAATTCTGGGTTGTGGAAATCCGCTGTACTATTCTACTAACAGTAATACTTTGAGCTTTGTTAGTATCCAGCTTCGTTCATCATAATTAACACCGTGTACTGATTTTAGCTAAATGTCTGCTGGGAAGATCAGCAACCACAGATTCACAAGAGTGGGATCGATGCTATATTTTTTTTTTTTTTTTGCCATGCCTTGACACCGAGAGTTTATGTAATATGAACAGTAGTAGGCCAAGAGCACTGCCCCTACACTAGGAACACCCTATATTACATCTTTTAGTTAGTATAGTGCTCATCTATTAACTAATCTTTGGAGTCTGTGTGGATGCTCCTCAGCATCCATAATTTGACAGCTGTGGCCTCATGATTAACTGTCAAAAGCACAACCAAAGTCAAGACCAATTCGTGACCGCATTCTAGGGATGTCTGTACAACGCTTGAAATCGAAAACCAATTTGTAAACCACGGGAGCAGAACATTATTTTCAACGTAGACTTTCAGACTTGAGAGGCTGCTAGAGCTATGAAAATTAGGCAGTAATCGACAGTGCACGAGTTACCAGTTCCACATTCCCCTTAAGGAGTTGGGGGACGGGGGAGTTAGTGACGCCAGTGCACCCCAAGTGGTGCACTATAAGCATTGCTAAAGGGTGTTTGCAGCGTCACCTCGGCCCCTAGCTCCACTTCCGCTTTCTTCCTTCAATCTTGCTGTCCAGCCACTCCAACTCTCTCTCTTCATTTCTTGAGTACTGGATGAGCGGAGAGTGCTCCAATGCTTGGCTTGCCTACCTTAACTTCACCAGTGTATACGTAAACCAACAGTCATAAAACAATACCAGTTCTCCAACATGTACAAAAAGAACGAATGCTAATAAATAACAAAAATCAAGACACCTTAGAAGCTAAGTATTTAGTAATTCACAAAAAAACAGGAAAAATACCATTCGTGTCTACAACTCCATAGACATCGAGATCATAAGTAAGAGATTCTTAATTTTGAATTCCACGTGACTCTGCTAACTGTCAAACTTAACAGCCAAAAGAGTTGTTCTTTGCTCTGGACAGTGAGCGACACAGACATCTGTGTGTCTGACTAAAAAAGTACAGATTTTAGCATAGGCCGCCACTTACGTTGCTGAATTTACCTGATAGTTTTTTTTTTTAGTTACATTGTATTAATTTTCATTTACATCATAATCTCAGCGCTACAGCTTCAAGTCAGGTATAATTATTCCATGTCAAAACATAATCGCCACCTTCTCCAAAAATGATAAGCCTCCCATTTCTCCAAATAAGCCTGTCTACTGTGGTCAGTGAAACAGGCTTTGTCTTTAATGCGATATTCAATATCCGAGAAGGAAGAACAGGCTCAGCTTTTGGGAGGCTTAACTCAAAATGTCATTCCAATCTTCTTCAGATTTTAAAGGAATATAACACATCAGGGACAGCCTGCTCAGTGTGAATAGAGAAGTTAGAGCTTGATCAGAAAATTCAGCACGAGGATCAGTCATACGCCAAGTGAATTTGTGAAAACTAAGTCCAAGCAATTACAAAACTTGTGCGTGGTCCCATTTCCTCTCAGCCTGACTCAGAAGCTGGTCAGAGCTCTTGAGTCATTGTAGTCGGTTGGGGAAACAATAGTCAGCCTCACCTGTGGTTAGCATTGAAATCACTAACAAATACAAAACAGACTTTTGTATCATCTTTCTTGTAACTGACCCCGTGTTGCTGAGAAGTTGGACAAAAATAGGATCCTGTAAGTCTGGGGTGTGACAGATGGAACGCCAATGAAATATTGTTATTCTCGTCACATACCTTCATGAATGCAGTCATAACAGTGCAGAGTTTATTTAGAACCGAGAGTACGTCTGGTGCGATTTTTTTTTTTAATAATTCGCCTGATAGTTTGAAAGAAACTGTTTGGCAGTGCCTTGATAGATTTGTATATAGACAGATTTAACATACAAATAATGATAAATGTTTACTTATAGAGAACATTAATAAAATGAAATCTGAATCATAATTGGATATTAATCAAGAATATTGACATAAAGATTTTCACAACTTTAAATGGCTAAACATCACGAAGAAGATGCAGAATAGTAAATGGCAATACATAATAACAGTAAATGGCCTCAAATCACGCCTTAACGAGGAAACGCATAAGATTCAATACATATAAATCAATAATATTGAAATTCATTACAATAAGTGCCTGTAAATCAGGAAAACAATGAAATAACTTACAATAGTAAGTGGATATGATTCAAGAACATTGTCGAAAATAGTTTCTGGATATGATTCAAGAAAATTGTCGAAAATATTTTCTGAACATAAAATAACTAGCGATCAAGAATATAGATCAAGAATATTGGCAGAACATAAATTTGAAAAAGAAGGCAGAAAAATATATTTTCAAGATTTATAGTAGAGAAAGCAGAGCAATAGTTGGAGAAGGAGCTCATCCTCGGGGCTGCTTCTCCAGCCATTTGCTGTCTGTTGTACCAAATGGAGTGTCTCTCAGGTTCTTGCTCAAGACCGACCGCTCCTCAGGGTACGAAATCATTCTCTCTCTCTCTCTCTCTCTCTCTCTCTCTCTCTCTCTCTCTCTCTCTCTCTCTCTCTCTCATCCATAGTCATTTCTGATATTTTTATGCGTTTCTCTCTCATATTTTTACTTGTAATGTTGAGCTGTCTGAAGTGATTTTATTAAGAATATTTAGATTATGATTTTTCTCAAATCACCTTTTTATGTTTTATTCATACACTCCCATGGCAGAATATATAATGAATTTTAAGTATTTTTTTCATCTCTCTCTCTCTCTCTCTCTCTCTCTCTCTCTCTCTCTCTCTCTCTCTCTCTCTCTCTCTCTCATCCTAGAGTGCTTTGTTTTGTCAAAATTCCTTAGCGACACCCCTCGTTCTCCTCCCCACCCCCACTTTCTCTCTCTCTCTCTCTCTCTCTCTCTCTCTCTCTCTCTCTCTCTCACACACTCACACACACACACAATGGTTCTTTCAGTTCAAAGGTAGAACTCTGTTCCTAACAGAGGAACCCCGAGTTCGTTTCCCTGAGCAGGAGTACAGAGGTGTGATGCATTTCTTTAGAACCCAGTATACCTCTGTTGACTTAAGCAGAGAATTATTTACGTACTGTATCTAGGTAGTTATAAGTCGTCTGCCATTCACTGTCATGCCATAGACACTTCACAACTGGATTTAAGTAGGCGACTGGAGCTCTTAGCCGTTATCACTACCCAACAAAGTGGAACACAGCGCAGATACACACAAAGAAATGTTTGAAATAAGACAGGAGAAAGGTATCGAAATTTTGCTCAGACATTTGGTGATGAAAGAAAGTTATTTGAGAGTTGTGTCAAGCAAGGACGTAGGTATAGGTGTGAGTTTAAATTTTTTCTGTACATGTCATACTTTTAATTCATAAAACTGTAGAAATGTCCTACTTATAAATATATGCCTTGCACTTTAGTTGTGATACATGTGCTATGCAAATATACTGTTCGTTGTGTTTGCAGCATCCTTGATGAAGAAGGATAATGTTCTTGCAACTTCACACCAAAAAGACTGGAAATGACCAACGTTAACATCTCCCTAACTATATAATTAGGGAGATGTTAAGTGATAATGTTTTCGGGTACAAATGAAATGTACCACAGTAGAGGGGAGCGCCCGTTGAAATGTTGTGGACCCCTGAATGGTAGATAAGCCTTTTCACGAAGCCATTGGCATCCATGTCTTCACTGCTGTAGAGCAGTTGGACACCCAGGAAGCCACAGTATCTTTTTCGGATGGCTTTCTGTGATTTTTTATCATCCTTTAAAGTCTTGGTTCATAAATAATATTGATGAAGATTAATTTCATAATTTCTACAAAATTAGTTATTCATTATCAAAAAGGAGCCTGGTACTCCTCAAGACCAGGTAAGGGCCCTCCTACTTTTTGACATTGTGACTTCGCATCCTGCTGAGCAAGAATTGGCTGTGGGGATGGCCATCATGTGTCTTTTTTTTTTTTTTTGCCCCCTAATGCTATGTTTGTCCCTCAACCAATTTACCAGGGCATTACTGTGGTAACAGCCTAAAGAGACTCTAATGACTGTGGCATAAGGTAAAAATACACACATGGGCTGGAGTCACCTATTTATTCTTGGGAGTAAGTCCACTCTTGACGTGCCGTGCTGCCGGGAATTTAGTGACATGTCGGTTGTGAGTACGACTGAGACCCAACGTCAGGTGACGCCCATGGCATATAGTGACTGGAAGCTGCACTGTGATTGGCTCTCAAACCTGGCAGTTAAACGTAGGTTCAGTAAAACTCAGTGCCTACAGGGCAACCCCCGAGTGCCCTGGAGTCAGCTGATTTATTCATGAGATTAAGTTCGCTTTTAATATGCAATGCAGACGGGGATGAAGTTACAAGTAGGTCAGTCATTACGACTGAGACCCAGTGTCAGATTATACACGTGACATGTAAGCACATGACTGGAAGCTGCTCTATGATTGGCTGCTGAATCTGGCTGTTTAACCTGAGCCCAGCAGCCAAGCTGAGTGCTTACACTGGATTCTGAATGAAGTGATGGTTGCACTAGGGCATAATGAGAAGCTTAACATGGGCACTAGTGGGGGACAGACTCAACAAAAACTTTGGAGCTGCTCCCTCAAGTCTAAGCTCCACTGGAGAGGCTACCCAGGATGCATGATGGTGATAATGATGATGAACAATACCAATCATGCTGAGAGGCTGCACAGGATGCTGGTGATGATGATAATGATCATGGTGACAGGGACAATGCCACTCCTGTTGTGACCACGTTCAGCCGGGTATGAGACTGTGTCCCTTTGTAATGAAAGACCAACATCATCAGTCTTCAACAACGGCGATCCTTATTTTAGATTAGGCTTGAGGACTAATTCAGGGCTGTCACTACCACAACCAAGTCCATCACCACAGGATTACCCAATTGCTCCATCTGCATCGAAACCACAGCCCAATACATCTGCCATTGTTGTTCCAGTGCCACATCACTCACTCAGTTCTTTGTCACGTCAGGATCTGGCACCTCACTCGGCCTTAGGGGTCCTGATGGCATAATTTCTTAGCTTCTTCCTATACCTATGAATACATACACAGGTTCACTTACGAACACTGAGGTGGTGGGATGTGTCTTCAGTACCACTAGACATAATACTAAGAAACAACAGAAATATGCACGTGATTTTGTTTATTAACTGAAGTCACTAGCCAAATGTAACTCTGCCTTTTAAAAAGCACATAAATTTTTTTAAAAATCAATATCAAAGGGTAAATTGTACACTATGAACCATCCAGTACATGCAATTGGTTTGTGGCATAAACGCAAACTGTACATAGAATTGGGACACATAGAAAATGTAAATAATGTGAGCCTAGTGAATGTGAAGTGCGCTAGCATCATACATTTCTTGCACTATTGTTCCAAATTACAGATAACCTGGCCCTTGCGAATTTATTTTTTGTTACACTTCAATATACACAAAATATACACAAAATTCACTATACGGGTTCATGTATTACATACAATACCTTTGGATGTTTTGTGTTTTATGCCAGTGGTTATTTGGTCATAAATAATATGTAGTTTTGTCAGGCTAGACAACTGTCACGAAGTTCTTGAATAATTCATTTTGCTTTGCTAAAGTTTAATAGCTTTCTGTTTTTTATGTTTAATACGTTTTCTAGTAACTAGTAAATATACATTTTTATAGGTTAGCCAGAATACTAGTAGGGTTTTCAGGCAGTCTAGAGGTACCAAAGCATAGGCTGGCCCTAGTTACTGTTCCTTCTTTCCCCTGTGGATGTATTAGCACTCCTGCTCGCTCCCACCTGGATGAATTAGTGTACATGATTGAGGGGGGACTCTGTAAATGTGTATACAGTATGTATGTGTATACATGTATACATATGTATATAAGCTATATAATTACTATACCTATATATACTGTATATATGTAAATATATATATATATATAATTATATATATATATATATATATATATATATATATATATGCTTGTATGTGTGTGTGTGTGTGTGTGTAAGAAATGAAATAGCATAGGACATAATAAAATGCTATTGAAAGTATTTAGGACGTAAAGGCGACTTCACCTGGGAATATTTTCGTGCTGTGGCTATACTCACATCTGAATTAATCTAATCATTATCATTTTACGTCTATAAAGTTTTACTAATCCATTTACTCCCAAAGTTCTGCTTTGCAGGTGTATCTAAGTTAGCCTGTGTCGGTTTGTGTATGAATATTAAAAGTCAATTATATGCGCGCCCGCGTGTGCAAGTGTGTGTTTTAGCGTCATTAGCTGCCACTTAGTACGCTCGAGGCGTTAGTCGAACAGCTGATAAAATTTTAAGGTTCCTTTACCCTCAGCAAACACGAGATCAAATCTTAAAGGAGACGTATGGAGAGAACTCTCAGACCTCTATTTATTTTTAATTTCCGAAGTTTTCTCATCTCGCTCGGCGGTATAACGGTGCTAAATCGTTCAATTGTTTTTTTGGTTTCGTTGTAACATGGAGATTGAATAACATACATTAATGTGAAGAAGTGGAAAAGAGGTCATTTGATAAGTAATTAGTACGTAATTATCCCTTATTGGCACACAAATGTAAGGTAATCTTAATAGGTTCCACTTTGGGGATAGAATTGACAATTACGTCGACGCAATGGGACATTAAAGGTTTTCTTAAGTGTTTCTGCAAGGCACAAATTGCATTCACGTGCGTGTGTATGTATGTACGTTTGCTAGCACGCATGCAACAGGACATTTTAATTTGATGAACGTATATCCTTCTTTTCGCTTAGTAAAAATTTTTTTTTCATTAACAAAGCTGTGCCGCTATTGAGATCTGTTTGACAGTTAAAAAAAAAACGTTAGTATTTTCATAATTTGAAATCAAAAGTGTACTGTTTTAATTATTATTTTTTATTTATTTATTTATTTTTTATTTATTTATTTATTTTTTATTTATTTATTTATTTTTTATTTATTTATTTATTTATTTATTTTTGCAATAACGCCCTCTCGGTATCTTTAGCATTAAAAAAAGCGTTAGTCTTTTCAGAATTTGAAATAAAAAATTCACTGTTTTTATTATTATTATTTTTATCTTTTTGCTAGAAGAGAGAGATGATTTTTTTAACTAGTTGACGTAGATTACACATTAGAAAATGAGATCTGAGCAGAGAAAAATATGTTTCATGAGCGACTGCAGCACAGTCCGTGTGTACACATGAAGAAACGGAAAATATTATCGACAGTTTTTCGTACTGAAAGCGTGCTGAACGCCAACAGGAGACGAGAGAGTGAGTCAGGGTAATCAATTACTAATCATGTTTTTGATCTTTGATTGAAGGAGTGATGTTGGTGACTGAATAGGAGTTTTATAAATAAAAAGACCTTTTTGAAAAATTATTATTATTATTATTATTATTATTATTATTATTATTATTATTATTATTATTATTATTATTATTATTATCGTCTCGGTTGGGGAATAAGTGAACGCGATGATGTTGGTGACTAAATGGAAGTTTTATAAATAAAAAGTCCTTTTGTAGATTATTATTATTATTATTATTATTATTATTATTATTATTATTATTATTATTATTAGTATTATTATTATTGATTATCGTCTAAATGGGGGAATGAGTGAACGTGATGATGTTGGTGACTCAGTGGAATTTTTATAAATAAAAGTCCTTTTGAAAATTATTATTATTATTATTATTATTATTATTATTATTATTATTATTATTATTATTATTATTATTATTATCGTCTAAATGGGAGAATGAGTAAACGCAATGATGTTGGTGACTGAATGGAATTTTTATAAGTAAAAGTCCTTTTGAAAATTATTATTATTATTATATTATTATTATTATTATTATTATTATTATTATTATTATTATTATTATTATTATTATGAATTATCGTCTGAATGGGGGAATGAGTGAACGCGACGATGGTGACTGAATGAGAGTTTTGTAAATAAAAAGTCCTTTTGCAGATTATTATTATTATTATTATTATTATTATTATTATTATTATTATTATTATTATTATTATTATTATCGTCTCAATTGGGGAATGAGTGAACGGGGTGATGTTGGTGACTAAATGGAAGTTTTATAAATAAAAAGTCCTCTTGAAAATTATTATTATTATTATTATTATTATTATTATTATTATTATTATTATTATTATTATTATTATTTAAATGAGGAATGAATGAACGCGGAGGTGAATAAGTCCTCAGAGAACACTGGTGTCCCACGGAGGAGTAGGTTTTGATAAGTGGCAAAGAGAAGGCTCTGGCCTGTCACACTGAGGATTGAAGAGAGAAAGAGGGTGCGCTATGCCCCCAGCAGAGAGAGAGAGAGAGAGAGAGAGAGAGAGAGAGAGAGAGAGAGAGAGAGGCGGTGGCATTGGTGGCGGCTCTCTCTGGTGAGGGGCCTGGCTCTGGGGGTGTGCCTGCTGCCTGCCTTTCCCGTGATCAATAAAGAGAAGAGCGGAGGGAGGAGTGAGGGAGGGAGGGAGAGAGAAGACGAAGTGAGGAAGGAAGAGTAGCCTTCCTCCTCCTCCTCCTCCTCCACCTCCACCTCCTCCTCCCTATCACTCTCAGTGTAGTCTGTACCGCGGTATGTGGTGGTCGCGGCGACGCTGCTGCAGTAGCTCGTCCTCCATTCGCTGGAGACGGTGTAGTAGGTGTTTGTTGTAGGAGGTAGTCGCGGTAGTTTTGTAGTAGTGGGGGAATTGGAGAGGTGGCCCGGGTTGGCCCACCGCCCCCCTGCAGTGCAATATCGGTTGAGGGGGTCGGGTCGCGCGAGAGAAAGAAAGCTAGAGAGAGAGAGAGAGAGAGAATCTCAAGACATCCTCGGCACTATGTTTGTTGTGTATGGGGAAGACGAAGACGGTGCTTGGGTGTGGTAGGAGGAAAGCATGACACTGTCGGAGCTCGGGGTTCGTGTCTCGGCAACCGATAACACCAAGCGCTCGCCCTCAGCACCTCTACCGCCCGTCCATACTCAGGTGAGAACGCATGCACGCACAAACACCCACCCACCCACCCACCCACCCTCTCAGTGGCACGGATCAAGTCATAAGTCCCCCCGAAGTCACGACCGACCTGCGACTCGAATGCTATGAATTATGAACGCCCAAATTAGCGTTACATGATCCAGGGTGCTAGGGACAGGACGATTAAGAAACGGTTTAATTGTCATTGCTAAAAAGAGATGGGATAAAGAAGCGGGCATCCATACCACAATGACTCCCAAATCCAACGCTCTGCATACGCACTACGCACGAAGCTGCGGAATAAAGGGAAAAACGAAGTGGGAAGAGAGACGAAACGAATGCCCTTGTCTTTAACAGCTGGACCCTCACCTCTCGGGTCAGAGTCTCCAACATACTAATTATAGCAGTGCTGACCACGCCCCTGGGAACAAGAGAACCCTTCCCAATTTAGGATTAATATCGATCCCTCTTCGCGGGTCAAACCATTATGATAACTCGGCACCTGCTACGTTTTCCTCGCTCCTTTCATCCTCCTTTTCTTGTTTCTGCTTCTGCTCGTGACTAAATTGAACCCTGGCAGTTTTATGGCCGGATAGTTTTTTTTTTTTTTTTTCCATAACGCCATTTCTGCCAAGTAAGACTCTCATGCAACTGTTCGTCACATAACTGTGTCCTTGTGATATGATTTTTTCTTTTACAGAAAACATTTTTAGACAATAATTGTATAAACTTGCTATTTTTTCTCTGTCCCTTCTATTAATATACAATGAAAATGCTTCGGGAAAAACGAGCAGTTTATATCTCAGCTTATTGTGCGATTTCATTTTAATGATAAGCTATATTCATTGCATATCCAGTTAAAATTGAGCAAAATAAAAATTCAATATATTACTATTGTTTGCTTAGCGAGGAAAAGAAACTCGGATAATAAAATCCAGAGATAGCTATAGTTCTTATGTATAACAAATACAGTGTTTGGCCTGCACTCCTGTAGTCCAAGGGGCATAGGTATTAAGTATCTGAGTAAAGTGTTTCTGAAATTCATTGTACAAGATGGACAATTCAGAAATGTGAAACGATAGAAATATTTCTTGACAAAGACTACTGGAATGACAAAAAGAAGTTGCAGACCTACACTTGAGTAGACAAAGTCAGAAATGAAGTATTCCAAAGCCTCAGTCACCAAGTTAATTAATTTTGCATTTGAAACAAAGAACACAAGAAAGAAAGAAATTTTGATTGAAAAAGGGTTTCGTGGAAACCATATGGCAGTTAGGATTCTGCCGAGTCCCGTATGGTGATGTTTGTTTACAGTGTGTCGTTCTCTACGTCTCATTTAGATATCAGTTCCTTTATGCCTAAAGAACGAATCGATTCTATCCGGATACATTTTTTACTGTGTTGCAAAAATTTTTTTATTTTTACTTGATCACTGAGGCAAATGCTTTGTTCATGAATACTATGACCTCGCTCAGATGTACCTCTGCTAATTTATGTACGAATATTGTACAAATAGGATATTATGTAAATTTGTTTTTAAATAAAGAGTGCATGAACACAAATATATTAAGACTCCCTGCACTATAATCTGCACACAACTGTAAACGAGTGAGTCATAGTTTACGTCATTCCAAAATTGTTGAAGGTGTTTATATTGCAAACACATACTTTATATATATATATATATATATATAAATATTGTTGAAGGTGTTTATATATATATAAATACATATATTTATATATATATTTATATATTATATATATATATATATATATATATATTATATATATATATATATATATATATGCAGATGTATCATAGGGAAAAGGAGGCACTGGGTTTAAGTCTTGACGGGTTTTGTCTTTATATCTAAGACATCTTCAAAAGGATGTGTGTGTGGCTGTGTACTGTGTATGTATATATATATATATATATATATATATATATATATATATATATATATATATATATTATATTTATATATATATATATAATTTAATTAATTTGGATATATATATATTTAATTAAATGCTAAATGTGAATAAATGAGAAAATTTCAAGCTGCTGAGATAAACTGTAGCTCAGTATATGTGACCTAAGAAGATTGTGAAAATCACAGAAATGTGAATACACTGTACATAAAGTGGTAAAAAATCTAGGTACTTAGTTTAATGCATGTATCAGGGTGTTTAGAGGTGGCCTTGTCTTGTGGAAAGAATAGGGGAC
>NC_089754.1:46877270-46934770 GCF_040412425.1 Macrobrachium rosenbergii
TTGATTCATTGTGCCACTGCGAGGTTTTCCTCCTGTTGCACCTTGTCAATTTCCGGTTCAGCCTCCTTTTACACCTTTCAGACATTCTCTCTATCAGTTTCCCTGTCAGCGCTGAATGACCTTATAGGTCCCAGCGCTTGGCCTTAGGCCTAAATTCTGTAATCTATTCTATTCTGTTCTGTTCACGATAATTACTGCGTCTGTGTATTCCGTCCATCACCTCCCGGCTGCAGAGATTTCATTAACTTGTGAATCATGGCCACTAATTTTGATATGGAACGTGGCTGTTGGTCACGGGGTTGTGTGTGCCAGTTGGCGTGCCATGATCTTTCAAATAGCCATTGTTTCACGGAGTTTTCTTGTTACTGAGCTGTTTTAGCTAAGTAGAGAATTTTGAGTTGGAACACACACAGGCACACATATATATGTGTGTGCGTATTAAGCTATGTATATATGTAGGTATACATAAATACACACACACACACACATATATATATATATATATATATATATATATATATATATATATATATATATATATATATATATATATATATATCTTCTCGGCTTAATTCTTAGTGTGATTAGGTGTTTCTGATGAGTCTTTTCCAATTATTGCTATAATGAACGGCTAATTTCACTACTGGTTTTGGAAGATCTTTTGTGCACGGATGACCTTCCTAGTTCCAACCCTCCCTATTTATCCGGGCTTTAGACAGAGACTGGGTTGGGCTGGCTGTCTCCCCTCATCCAGTTGCTAGATATATATATATATATATATATATATATATATTTATATATATATTTATATATATATATATATATATATATATATATATATATATATATATATATATATATATATATATATATATATATATATATATATATATATATAAAGTATGTATGTATATTTGATTACCGAGCAGGGTAATGTTACCTATATGGTCCCTTGAAACCATTTTGAGTCTATGTTGCTCTGAGTAGTGAGCTATGTACCTAGTAATTATTCGACTGTGGTGTGTTACAACCATGGTGAAGAAGGGTATATAGTAAGTGAACGTATCCCAGAATACTAGCTGAAAACAGCTTAGATATCACCTTTGAGGAGTCTGATCAAGAAGTTATTATTACATCAGTCCTCGGGATGTATTTAAGATAACTAGCTCGTACAGTTCTTCTTCTGTGTGATCATTTAGAGAGAAATTAAACAAATCTGAAAAAATCTGAATTGATAATTGATAATGAATATATATATATATATATATATATATATATATATATATATATATATATATATATATATATATATATATATATTTTTTTTTTATTACATTAGCACGTGTAATATTTTTACCGTACGCCTTTCCCTCTCGGAGGCTCTAATTCCCAGTGTACTTGTTTTTTAATACGTCGACAGCATAGGTTTCGTTCGATATGTGATACCGAACTTGATGAAAGACTTGCTGGTAACCTTTATTAACCTGTTTCTCAAATAGTTAGGAACTGTGTTTCACTGTGTTAGAACTATCTATCTTTGTTAATAGGATTAACATTGATAAATCTTTCGGTACAAGAAGGCGTCTCACGCTAAAGCATTGGTTCTTAACCTTTTTCAATGTATGCGCCCCTTTCAAATCGGCAGTCTGTTCTCGCACCCCCTGAATTGCTGAAATAATAATAATAATAATAATAATAATAATAATAATAATAATAATAATAATAATAATAATAATAATAATAATTTATTATTATTATTATTATTTATTTGTTTAATTATTTAATTTATTTTTTTATTTTGTTTTTATTTTCTCGCAGAAAAAAATAACATGCCTATATAAAAATATATTTTGCTTTAATTATTCATAGGCATCCTCGCACCACTTAGGAACCGGCTTCGCACCCCTGACTAAGAACCACTGCACAAAAGCATGATTTTTTTGGACAATTTAATCTGAAACATTCTGGAACTTGCGTCGTGCATCTTACTCGGTGCGAGACGACGAGATCGAGATACTTCTGGAATCGTGGCCGAGAGGAGGACGATGCCTCGGGCGTCTAGACTTCGACTTTGTTTACGGAACGGATAAAAGGAAGTCCGAGTGGGTCCTCCATAAGTTTACGAAGCCGACTCAATTTCTTTCTGTCTTTGGCAGCCGTAAAATCAGCTCGATTTGTTTACCGTCAGGAGCACGCTGATGGCCTGGCCAGGCCCTCCCGAAGAAGCAAGAGGTTTCCCTGAAAGTTAGAGAGAGAGAGAGAGAGAGAGAGAGAGAGAGAGAGAGAGAGAGGGGGAAATGCTGAAAGCCTGAAAGTCTTCTTTGTTTTGTTACTTATTCTTTCGGCTTCAGGGCCGTTAAATGAAATGTTCTGGTTCTTCCGTTTTATGGTACTGTTAAGAATCGTTCTTGCAAGGTACATTTCGATATATATATATATATATATATATATATATATATATATATATATATATGTATATATATATATATATATATATATATATATATATATATATATATATATATATATCGAAAGGCCTTGCAAAACTCCATTGTTTCTCTTTCCTTCGTGGATTTTGTCTTTATTTATATAGTCATCACGTTCCATATTTTCGTGATTCAGTTATACACATACACGCACACACACATATATATATATATATATATATATATATATATATATATGTATATATATATATATATATATATATATATATATATATATATATATATAGCACAGTTTTCAGATTATAAATCTAAGGCGCCATCCGTGTATATCTGATGTTTGTACGCATATGCACGCGCGCACACACGCACTTGTTTGTGACCTAGTTTCACAGGTAGCGTTAACAAACAAAGGATAAGCATCCAGTAACAGTTTGCTTACTTCTTGTACTGATGAAAACTTGTTTTTTTACAGTTCTTATTTTTCTTGAAGGCCAAGTTATTTTAGTGTAAATTTTTTTCTTGACCTTTACTGCGCAAAAGTTAATGGGCCGTTGGTGTGTGCGCGTACTTGTATCCAGTAATAACTTGCTATTTGCACGTCCGCGTGGATGGAAGGGAGCGCCTATCTGTACGTTTATATAGTTCTTGTTGGCAATCACAAAGTGCAAGGAGGGAAAACTAGGCCAAACTAAACAAGTAAAAAATGCGCCGAAGTTCCCTCGGCCCAATCGAGTTTTCTGTACAGCCGCTGCAGCGTATAATCAAGGCCACCGAAAATAGATCTATCTTCCGGTGGTCTCCGTATATGAGCCGCGATCCATGAAAATTTAACCAAGGCCCGGTGGTGGCCTATCCCATATCGTTGCCAGAAGCACGATTATGGCTAACTTTAACCATGAATAAAATAAAACCTACTGAGGCTAAAGGGCTGGAATTTGGTGTGTTTTGATGATTGGCGGGTGGATGATCAACATACCAATTTGCAGCCCTCTAGAAAACAGTAGATTATAATCATAAGGATAATCTAACCTTGTCTTAGGGTGCAGTGTCTTCAGTGCCTCGGCTTACCTGGGACGTAACAGGGTGTAGAACCTTCTTAAAACACAGGCGAAAATGGGATGACATGGCCAATACAACATACATCAATGCATATTCTCTTACATTTATTTCAGTTAGATTAATGCTGTTTATTGAGATCTGATTTTCACCTGTTTCCTATAACCTTCGTGATTGATTGTAATCTTTGTACTTGAACACTGTCTTACGGTCGGGTTGTGAAATCTTGTTGTATTATAACTTTATAAAAGTGCTTTGAATTTGTCATTATTTCATTAAGAAAAATAACTCGAAGGCTAGCATTCTGTCAATTAAAAAATTATATATATATATATATATATATATATATATATATATATATATATATATATATATGTGTATGAATTTTTATCAATGCATTTCATATATGTATATATGAATACATATATATATATGTATGTATAATATTTTATCAATATATATATATATATATATATATATATATATATATATATACATATATTATATATATATATATATATATATATATATATATATATATATATATATATATATATATACATATATATATATATACACACTTGCATACATACAGACAGATATACGTACATCATACATACATGCATTTACACTGGATATAAAAAATTAGTGCTTTCAAGAGTGGCTAATGTTGGAACTATTTTCAGTCAGTAAATAAAAGTTAAATTCTTTTAGTTCACTACTTAAAAATGCTTCATTCACGAGAGGCAGAACATGGATACAAAGGACACGAGAGTAAAAAAGCAGTTGAAGAAAGAAAGACACACGTAAGAGAGTAAAATAGATTATGGCAGGTCTCCCTTTGTTATTTATGTCTCACGAGAAAAAAAAAAGAACAAGAAATGAGAACGGTAAGAAAAAGCTCATGGGAGTTGCTATACATCTCAAGGCACTCGTAGTCAATGGCCGCCTGCCAACGCGTAGGTGAAATGATTCAATATTATTTCTGACAGTATGTTGGAACACCATTACCGCAAATGGCTGCTACTCGATTATCCCTTTCGGCTCTCACTTCTTTGCGTTTCATTAATATGCGTCTGTTCGTTCCCTGTGGACAAACATTGGCTGTTGACGCATGTCCGTTTCTCAGAAACAAACAGTGTCTGTTTAGGCGTGCATGTTTTGGGCGGACAAACAAACATTTTTGTTGAGTCTAAGCGTAGGTATACCTGGGTGGGCTTCTGTTGTTACATGATCCAATTTGGTTATTCATTCCTGCGTTGTTTGGAACAGGCTTAGAAGGTGTAAACAGCTGGCATCTGTTGGAATATCCGAGAATAAACGCGAATATCCAATGACATTTTGGGAGTTTCAGGAACCTCAGAATTCATTCACTTTCCGCCGTCAGGTTCGGCTTCGCTGTTACCTTTGATGGCCTATGGCTTCATGCCATTCATATTTTGGCCTTTCATGTCGGCGGATCTGTCAAGAATACCCAGGATTC
Source organism: Macrobrachium rosenbergii (assembly GCF_040412425.1). Classification (NCBI taxonomy): domain Eukaryota; kingdom Metazoa; phylum Arthropoda; class Malacostraca; order Decapoda; family Palaemonidae; genus Macrobrachium; species Macrobrachium rosenbergii. The sequence goes on from NC_089754.1 coordinate 46,882,257, forward strand.
GAACTTACGCTTGTGCCTCTCAGTCATATGGGTTCGATTTCAAGGTACGCTTGGCGTATCTTTCAAAACGCTTTTGGTTCGAGCTTCCGCTGGGCTCAGCTTAAATTGTAAGCTCATACCTTCGAATCGAATGTATATTCGCCGTACTTTTCAAATACAAATTCCCTTCAAATATACGCTTGGGGATATTTGCAAGGCATACTTCATATTCCCAACAATTCTTTGACATTTCTTTCTAATGTTTGCGTTTGATGGGAACATGTGTTAAAAGAAAAAAAAGTACTCCTCAAATGCTGACCTAGAATATAAATTTATAGTTGGCTTACTTTTCAGATACTCGGCTCATCCTTGAACCCAGGGTCTCAAATATATGCTATACCTTAAAATTATAAATTGACATTTTCAAAATTATACTGCCATTCTGAACTTACATTTTCAAATAAGCACTTCTGATACGACCCCATTTTAATCTCTATTTACGATGTATTCCAAATAAATATACAGCACCTTCTAATAAGCCTGCGAGGTCAGTTTTTCAAAATGTCATACATACTTCGAAATTACGCATGACGAACTTTTCAAACATGTGCTATCGATCCAAAGATCTACATTTCTTCCAAATATACCTTTCTCTGAAACTTGCATTGAACATATACCGTAATATTAATAGAGTTCGATTTAAATCTATTTTGGATATACTTTTCAAATATCTACATCCAATTGCCTCGTATATCGACTAGGCGGTCGGCTCATATCTACGATACTCTTATGTTTCAAAATACACTGGATTTAAATAGTAATATCTTCGATCTAAGCCTGCTTTCGATATAACTTCCCAGCTTACAATATGAATTAAAACTTTTACCGACTTGAATCGTTTCTCCAATGTTGGGCTGTCAAGAAAATGTGCCATTTTACTCAACCCCTCTTACTTCTGCTTATGTATTATATTAAACTTGGTTAAGAGTTCAGATGTTAGGAAGTTCGTCTCACTGTATAGAGAGGCCGGGTTCTGTTCCTGACCTAAGTAGCGAATTATGTGTGGGCTAGTAATCTTATCTCCAAATACCTGCCTACAATTGTAATGTTACCACCTCCTTCAGCCACTTCTCCCTAACAGGGAGTTAGAAGTTAAGTATACCTTAGTTTTACCAGACCACTGAGCTGATTAACAGCTCTCCTAGGGCTGGCCCGAAGGATTAGACTTATTTAATGTGGCTAAGAACCAGTTGGTTACTTAGCAACGGGACCTACAGCTTCGGGAGTTAGAAATGTGGAGATGTGTAGAAATGGCATAAGGATGAGCATAAGTGAATTGCTGGATCAGAGTGTTTTGAGGTGGTTTTGTCATTTGGAAAGAATGGAGGACAATAGGCTGGTGAAGAGTGTATGCTTAGGAAGTGTTTAAAGGGGTGAGGAAAGGCAGACCTAGAAATCATAGGATAGATGGTGCAAGTGAGGTATTGGAAAGGAAGGGCCTGAATACCCATGAAGCGTGATAGTGCTTGCAGGACAGGGGAGAATTACATGGTGTGCGCAGAGGGCCTTGTGCGCTGCTGATGAGATCTTCGTGTAGGTGTATGCAGCATCTGATATGCAAGGCTTCTGCATTGGGTTCAATCACGATTCAGCATTTAATATATGAATTTATCAGTAACTTTTGGTGTTTTTGCCTCCAGAGCTGCCACATGAATGGGTATATATATATAATTTTTATATATATATATATATATATATATATATATATATATATATATATATATATATATATATATATATATATATAATGTCTAAAATCATAATACTATTTAGCCCGTAGATGAGTTGAAAATGAGGTTTAGCAAGTTACCTAATGTGTAATTAATAGTGTATTTTTCTTTATAACAAAAATAGTCTCTTATAAAAAAAACTATCTACATACATAATAAATAAGCGCCACATCTAATCAATGTTCGGTCACTTGCAAGCTGAGAGGTTTATAACTCTTTCACGATAAAAGAAACCTTAGGTAAAAGTGCTACTAACCTCATAAAGTAGCCGTTCATAAAGTATTCAGGTTCTCATGACTTGTGTAACGGGTTTATTGAGCTCGACACGCAATGTGCACTTGTTGAGCCGCGAGGTTTCTCAGCAACGCCGGTACTTAATGTTTAAATGATCAAGTTCAACTTTGCAACGATCGAAGCGACGTTAACACCTTTTACGGCGAAGGTATTGTGATGATTTTCAAAGATTTTTAATAGAATTCGGAGCAGTATTAGTCACTTTGTTGATTATTATTGTGTGTGCAAATATTGCAGTAATGGATGCAATATTTTTGCAAATGTTGGGACATTAGTACATCGTAACATTTTGTTGAAATTTCCATTTAAAATCAAAGACTTTTGTTTTACTCCGTTATAGAAAGACCTGATGTTTACAGGGATAAAATAAAAAAAGGCCCCACGGAATAGCATTTTAGCATTTTACTTTCCGCGAGGGAGAAATGGGTATGCATGCTATTTCCTGACATTTAAATTGTTTTCATGTAATTTTTTTTTTTTTTATGAAACCCCATTTAATTCTTTTCGGTTCTCGCTGGTTAAATTCTGTTATTCAAGAAGCTTTGCAATCATATTTTTATTCATAGTGTCCACGTAACTGACAATACAATTTCAGTGGCCTTCGTCACCACTTATAAATAGCTGTTTACAAAAAGTAGGATACTGCTAAGTCTTCTGCCTTTAAGTCCTAGGGTAAATAGAGCAGAAGAAAAGTCAGGATCTCGACAGAGAGCGAATGTTGTAAGATTTAGGGGAACTGAAAGCCAGAAGAGAATTCGAAATTTTGTGGTCATATGAACAGAGAGAAAAGGCTGAAAAATAAAGTAGACATATTTCTTGAGTGTTTTTTTTTTTTTTTTTTTACCAGTAACTGATTTTCATATTCTTTAACTTCCTATGTTAAAGTCTTGGAAGTAGCAGCTCTATTTTTACCGAATTACATCAGTTAAAGAAAACCTAGCAACTATATTTCCGAGAGAGAGAGAGAGAGAGAGAGAGAGAGAGAGAGAGAGAGAGAGAGAGAGAGAGAGAGAGAGGCTAAATGCGATCCTTATTCCAATATTTTCAAGGTGAGCGGTTCGAATACCTATCCCTCACCCGCCCCCGTCTCTAATGAATGATTAAGTACATGTGAATGGTTCAAATACCTATCTCTCACACTCGCACACACACACACACACACAGACGTCTCATGAAGGACTGACCTTTAACTGAAAGACAGGGAGCTCTTCATCCCTTTCTCCTATTGTGACAGTTCTCTTGCGAACTCTTTTAATGATAAACACTTACCCACCGTCCTGTCTTTGTGTCTCATGAGTTATTTACGTACCGGATAAAGAAAACCTAAGAAAGGTTCCGTAGCCTGCCATTCTTTGCATTTATTTAAGGTATGCTGGGGCTTGTGGGTATTTTTGTCGTGGCCTTTCTGGGTTACGTTCATACGGAGGGATACAGAAATATCTTGGGAATATTTTATCTGGTGGTACTTTGAATTAGTGATGAGTCTAGTCTTCAACCTTATCATCGTCGTCTTAACGGTATCATGATGGCAGGGTATGGGAATAATAATATTGGCATGTAATTCAATTATTATTTTTGCGGTAAAGGCAGTTTTGCGTGAATAACAGCACAACTTTTGTGAATGCACTATTTGTTTTTGTGAGGCTGAGAACCTGCGTTTATTCACAGCGTGTTCCCCCATAGCCCATAGGGGATAACTGCCTCCTGCGACTAGTGACGACAGCCAGTCTAAAATACGCTCCTGATGGTAGAACTCGAACTCGTTTACTAAGTGTTCAGCCTAAAAACCAAAGTTTATCACTAATATTGTTTCAGTGTTTTCAATTTTGGTGACTAATAAGAATCATCGTTACCAGTTGTGAAACATGAGCCTAGTCGCGTAGTAATTAGAAAACCGCAGAGCTGTTTGTACATTGATTACCTCTGATCAGTGCCAGTGTGACGATCTCAAAAATGAGTCGACGATAATCAAGACAATTAAGGTCTTCGGGATTTCGCTTTGATATCAGAAAGGCCGATCTTTGTGGACGCGGTTCGTTATTCATAGGTGTTAACCGCCATTATCGTCGGCGATCGTTTTCAGTGCGAGTCTGGTGCAATGAATGAACGCTTTCAATACGCCAAATATTTACCCGCGGATACAATGGACTATCATAATATTGGAACCGCTTCTCGGAATACATGTGGGGAGCTCAAATGGTCCTGACAACATAAAAGGGATATTGGTTTGGTCATTTCCTAATGACTGGGTGGCGGTTGAACGTACTTCCTGACCTCCCTCTCTCTCTTTGTCGACGGAAGTAAATCGAGATTGTGCCCTTCGCAGCGAGCTCAGAGGTGAAGTCTTTCGGTTTTTTCATCTCAGCACGTTAGAAAAGTTAGTGGAAAATCGTTGCGACAGTTGCTGATATTTACGGAGTGGCGAGAGACCTCTGGGGTGCCTTAGTATTTCACTTGGTGTATGAAATCCTAAGGAAAATGTTTTACCTTGTCACACTGTTCTTGCACCATCGTGTATCTTGGCTTGTACTCTCAGTCGAAGATCTATCCTTACTGCCTCTTATAGATATCCCTGGTTTATTCCAATATCCTACTTAGCCTATGGAAGCCTTTAGAAAAATAATTACTGTTATCTGACCTTACGAACCAGTGTCTTTACTGTAGGACAAAGACTCATTCTAACGCTATCAAGACTCTTTTTATCGGTTGTTGTGAAAATCGCCTCATTTTAGTACATTTCGTTATCTCCATTCATCTGATTAGTTGCCTGCCAATATGTTTTAGGCTTTTCCTTTGCTATGAATCACGTACTACCGGATTTATGGATATTGAAATTACTTGGTGTGAGTGCAATTTTTTCTCTGATACGTATACGTATTTTTAGAATTATATTCTGCAATGTCGGCATTTTTAATTATAGTTAATTAGTAGATCCATTTCAGTTTATTTAGGAAGCATCTTCTCTAGTAAATACACATGACTAAACACACACAATTTTAAAGATGGCCGCAGAATGTGCAGAAATAAGCTTCTTCCATTTCTGTCTACATTCTCGTATTGAACGGAAGTCGATTTTCGTCGTTATTTCCCTGATGCAGAAGTTGATCTTGGGAGCACTCACTGAATAAGTGGCTTTCTCCGGTCCATTAACTGCTTTGGAAAGCCACTGAGACTATGGATTTTTTGGTCCCGGCTGAAGAATAGAAAAAATCACTAGTTAATATTGTCAATTATTTTTATTTTTTTACACATTATACAAGAATTCACATCGAGAAGACAAAGGGACCATTACATAAAAAAAGTGAGGGCTATTGAGTAGAATATAAATAAAGTAAAAGATGTGAATAAAGAACAACGGATAAACAAGGAAATTATAGATATTGAAATATTGAACAGTGGAATAAGAAGTCAAGAAAATGACCAAAGTGGAATGAGGCACTGTATCAGTGGGTAGTTATCGTGATGAAGGCAGAAGTAACTGACATGACAGCTAGGCCTATCTCATGTATCATACACAAATAGAATCAATTATGCCGAACAGGCGAACTTGTGATATAGGCTGAGGACACTGATTAATAAGGCATCTCATACACTGTAGCTGAGATTCCATTTTTCATTTGTCCATTGATTGAAAGTACGTTGCGATGATGTTGCAAGCCTCGTATGCTAATTTGTCCTAGCTGCAACCCGCCTCAGGCAGCTAATTACCAGGTAAGTAATTCACTGTTTAGGTGTAACGGGTTTTATATATATATATATATATATATATATATATATATATATATATATATATATATATATATATATATATATATACCAGTCCCAGTGGTTAGTTTAGTAACCTTGCTCCACCTATGAATGACCCCTGAAATCGATACTGAGCAGGAGAAAACGACTCTAGCTCGTTTGCTGAAAACTCCATTGTCCTTGTGATTATGTATTATATAATCTTTGTAATCATTAGAATTCATCCAAATTGCAATCCTTCACATCAAGTTCCAGTCATTGTCTTTATAAGACTTGACGATACGGTCTGATTGTGTCAAGTTTATCTTCCCAAGAAAAGCATCAAAGAAAACCTTTTATTTAAAAGTAGATTTCATTTCCCAAGACGTTTATTTCTGTAAGCACCGTGAAATCGCATCCGGGCCATTCGGAGAATTAACTTGAAATTCAATATTGGTTTCATTTGCGTCGCTCTGCCATATTTTATTCTCCCGGCTCGATCGCTCGATGCTGCTGCTGCTGCCGCTGCATTCTTTGCATCGGCTCTCCTCCAACTGCTTACAATAAATTTCCCTTTTCAATATTCAAAGGCTGGGTAGTTTAGAATCCCGCTCCACTGCAAGGAAATTGCAATATTGCCATTTCTCACGCAAACGACGTTGAGGTAACTTTTTCATTTGTTCAGTTTGATGGGGAAAGTCCAGTGTTCAACTTCGAAATCTCTCTCTCTCTCTCTCTCTCTCTCTCTCTCTCTCTCTCTCTCTCTCTCTCTCTTGTTTGACATAAACTTGGAGACAAGTTCAGAGGGAGGCTTTTGTCTGGACTGTATTGATAAATGACTTAGCCTCTTGAACCAAGGAATCTTGTAAAGTCTTGTATTCATTATTGCGTTCACAATTATGGCTTAAATGTTTCCTTATTTATTAAAAAACTTGAAATTTTTTCTTTGTCCCTTTTTTCACTTCCCAAATATTCATTTTTTTCCTTTGGCATCATGATGGTGTTTAGTAATTAGAGTATCTGGGGCATCATTTCTCACCATTTAAATTTTTCATCTGACGCATAAACTACAAAAGCAAGTAACCTCAATGGCATGGGGTTTGCAGTGCCATAATTTGTACTTATTTCAGAAATCAGAATATATATATATATATATATATATATATATATATATATATATATATATATATATATATATATATATATATATATATATACTGTTTATATCTATACAGTAGGCCTACACATTAGAAATAATCAACACACAATCACGTGTGGAACACAAATAAATTTCTGACTCACATCAGGATCGAACCCAGGTCTTTCAAATGTAAGACCAAAGCGCTACCAACCAGGCCACATTTCATTTGAAAGACCTGGATTCGATCCTGATGTGAGTCAGAAATTTATTTATATATATATATATATATATATATATATATATATATATATATATATATATATATATATTATATATATATATATATATATATATATATATATATATATATATTCTGTATTATATAAATAAATTTCTGATGTGATTTTATAGCTTTCTGAGTAATAGTTATTAATATTTAGTTTTACTTTTAACGGTGTTAGATTAAATATATGTCATTATATATATATATATATATATATATATATATATATATATATATATATATATATATATATATAAATATTAATAACTATTACTAGAAAGCTGTAAAATCACATCAGTGACTAGGCTTCAAACTACCAAGCGCTGTTAGGGAAATATTGGAATCTTATAGAATTCCAATATTCAACTGATCCTGAGAATTGCTTGCATGTGATAAGATTTCATAAGTCAGCACAGACTGTTGCCATGACTATGAGGATCTGGTATGTATAAATAGGACCAAGGGACCTTTAAGGTATTGCAATACATAGCGTTGCGAGCTTGCATAATGAATGCAACTGCACGACAGCATATCATCACGTGAGCGTTGCAGAAAAATGTAGGCTACCATATTATGTGAGGATATTTTCACGGCAATATAACTTGGAGTGTGAGTGTATTAATACCCATCTCTTGAGTGTGTTCGAATTAATATCCATCTCTTGAAGTATGTTTGTATTAATACCTATCTTTTGAAATATGTTTGTATTAATGCTTATCTTTTGAAATATGTTTGTATTGATACCCATCTTTTAAATTGTTTGCATTAATACCCATCTTTTGAAGTGTTTGTATTAATACCCATCTTTTGAAGTATGTTTGTATTAATACCCATTTCTTGAAGTATGGTCGAATTAATACCCATCTCTTGAAGTATGACTATGTTAATACCCACCCCTTGAAGTATGCTTGTATCAATACCCATCTCTTAAAGTGTGTTCGTATTAATACCCATCTCCTGAAGTATGATTTTATTAATACCCATCTCTTGAAGCTTGTTTGCATTAATCCATCTTTTGAAGTATATTTTTATTAGCACCCATGTTTTGAAGTATGTCGTATTAATACCCATCTTTTGAAGTATGTCGTAATAATAGCCATCTCTTGAAGTATGTTTGTATTAATACCCATCTATTGAAATATGTTTGTGTTAAAGCTCATCTTTTGAAGCATGTTTGTATTAATGCCCATGAACTGCAATGTAAGAGTTAATTGGCACATAAATATTGAGCTATTACGAAATTCTTAACAAGCGTGAACATTACTGCATATAAAAATGAACCGCCTCGTTATAAATAATTCCACTTTCTTATGATCACCTCTCAGAATCGTATCCTCCCTCGCACCCCCCCCAAAAAAAACACACGCACATATACACACATACACAAACAAACATACACACACATCAAAAGTGGGAGTCATGAAAAATGCATGATTGTTTTTCATTTCACGGGACATGCAAACGAAACTCCTGTTCGTTCCCCGAATATATAAAATATTGTTGACTTTCGGAAATAACGTCGATTAATTGTTGAGCGCCCGCGGGCGAGCACTTACACAAATGGAAGCATATACGTAGCTGTATGGGAAAGTGATCGATAACAATACGGAATAATTATGGCTTAAAAATAACAGCAGGACTGGATTTTAGATGGATGTGTTCAGACGAACAGATGCTCCTGTTCAGTTGCTCTTGGATATGGAAATACCACGTGAATAGTTAAAAAATTATTTAGTCATAGATTATAATAAAGAATTTTAAGTTATTTTCAAAGGTTCTGTAGAATATTGGAGAGGATGAAGTATATACCTCACCTTCCAGAAGCTACCGTTTCACCCATAGAACTTCTGAATCGTTCGTCCGACGGTCCAAGCAAAGATTCTAATGACCAAAAGGCCTTTGTCTATGTTTATGAGATCCGAAGAAAAGCGCTAAAATTTTGCTCTTTGAATTGGTTTTTAACCTAGAAAAAAGTTTTAAAAAATGTAAAGTTGTAAAAAAAAATAATGGTACCTACTTAACAAGTTTCATCCAAATCAGAGAAAAAGGCAGTAGTCTAATGGTATAATAATATTGTAATACCTTCTGGCATAGTCGAATGGTAATGTGTGGTGCAGGAAAAAAAAAATACAAAAACACTCGCTGTTGCTGTCAAACTCACTCAAAAGATGAGTGGTTGGGCCTAGTCTTATAGGAAAAAATTGTAAAATGTTCATATCACTCTTATTTTTCCTAACGATCATTAGCTGATCACATTCAGTGTAGACTTAAAAGATAAAAGTCCCATTTTCTTTGACTGATAGCCTATTCAAATGATATCTTCCTTCCTAGATGGCGCTCTATTGGTTGGACTGGGAGGCGCTTTCTCGAGTCAGAAATTTTCTTGGGCAAGTCGATCTTTTGCTCAGTATGGCCCTCCTGGGGAAAGTCGACAGTTCTAGATTGTCCCCTCTTTGGGAGGGCAGCCTCGGCATAATAAGGATTCGCTTCCTACAGCCTTATCCTATGCCAGCAGGAAACTCTTGGGCATAATAAAGATTCCTCACTCGGGGAGCGCCATATTCGTTTTATACCGTTTTGATTTCTCTTTCGCTCTGCAGACGAAGCTCTTCGCCTGGATAATAAAGCACATTTTATGCAGATTAATTTTCGTGTCGCGCTTGATAGCGAGTGCATTGGACGGCTTATTGCATGCTTAAATAGGATTGCATTTTGTCGCAGGATTTCATTGGCTCTTCCAGCGAGGTGCGTTCCATTTACATAGTTTTACGCCGGGGGAGGGGGAGGGAGAGGGGGATTGGCTTAGGACTCCCTGTCCCCCTCACTCTCACTGTCTGTCTGCCTGTCTCTCATGGCACGGCGTAGGAAAAAGAAAAGGTTCATGATTCCAGTGAACAAAGGATACACTCCCAAAGGATTAAGAGGTACAGTTTCAGAGGATGAAAATAAGTGCTACGGATTATGGAGGACTCCATTCCATTGGATGGCTCTTGTAATGATAGAATAGGGAGACACTGCTGCGCGTGCAAAATTAGAAGGGGACTGTTAAGACTCCGTCGGGCAATGTTCCCTTGATGTCACAGCGGAAGAGATGTTTCATGGTCTTTCTGACCAATGCTGATGCTGGCATTGGTAAAAATAAAATATTTGATTGCATCCAGACTACTTCTCATGTCTATAAACTCTCTCTCTACACACACAGACGCGCGCGCGCGTTCTAATTAAAGCATGTTCACAGTAAACTGATCAAGCGAGCTTTTGTTTTTTCACTCCTCCAACCCATATGCGACCAAACGCTTAAGCCGAGGGAGCATACCAGATTTTCTAGGAAATCACCCCAAGGGTTCGTTCCCCTCTCGAGTCGGGGATCGAACGCTGTCCATTGAATCATAAGGTAAACGAGCTACCACTTGCTCTTCGAGACCGGAGATAGAAGGAAGGGAAACTGGGTCTGTAGCACACTTGCCTCACATTGAAAAAGCCTGACGTGATGTGTACTCGTATGTCCCTTGCTTCCGCTAGTGTCATGTTCTTTAGGGCAGTTCGCCTGTATGTTTATGTTATTTTCCACATAAACGTGCGTGCAAAAAATGTTCAATTATGAGTAGGACTTGTGCCCCAGTATAATTATTATTATTATTATTATTATTATTATTATTATTATTTACCAATAAGCCCATTTTTGTCAAAGAAAAGAAAGAAAACTTGCTGGGATGCTCATTCGCTATTATTATTATTATTATTATTATTGTTGTTGTTGTTGTTGTTGTTGTTGTTGTTGTTGATGATACTGGGAACATTAACGAAGTACAAGAACTGACGGAGATGTGAATTGAAAGATGTTATATATAGTCAAAATTTCATTCGTATAGGCTATGAGGACAGGGTATAAAGTTTTCTTGAAACTTGCAGAATCTGCTTACACAAAAGAGGTACTAATAATGGCCTGTAGTTTGGTAGTTTTGTTTAGAATCACTCGTAGTCAATCACCCAGTGTTGAGGATGGGGAATGGGTGTGATCTAGATCGTGTGGAAGTTGCTGCAAGAAAGACAGTTTTTACTTTTCTGTAAAAGAAAACTATTGTGCCGGCTTTGTCTGTCCGTCAGCCCTCAGATCTTAAAAACCACTGAGGCTAGAGGGCTGCAAATTGGTAGGTTGATCATCCACCCTCCAGTCATCAAACATACCAAACTGCAGCCCTCTAGCCTCAGTAGTTTTTTTTTTTTTATTTAAGGTTAAAGTTAGCCATAACCATGCATCTGGCAACGATATAGGACAGTCCACCACCGGCCCTTATTTAAGTTTCAAGGACAGCGGTTCATACAGCATTATACCGAGACCACCGAAAGATAGATCTATTTTCGGTGGCCTTGATTATACGATGTACAGAAACTTCGGCGCATTTTTTACTTGTTTTTTAGTGCATAGGCTTATGGAAGGACAACCTAACACCTTTATCTTGCCCTGGCCGAATGAAACCAGGAAGTTTAGGAGAAAGAGCGGAGGTTAGGAAAGACTGAATTAGAACGTTTCTGTCTGCATTGAATTCTGCAATCATTCTTGCGAGAGAAGAATATCTCCTCTCACCAGCTATTTTTTCTTCCTCGCTTTTCGTCATTTTGGTGATTTTTTGGGTCACAATAAACTCATTGTCACTTGCACCAGACTGCCAAGTCTTTGCAAGCTCGAGTTACAGTAAAATTAAGTCACAGAAGAGGAAAACGAACGAGGTAAATGACCCACTTCTCTCGTCTCCTCCTTAAGGACGACGATGTCAAGGCGGGAAGTCTCTTGTGTTTGAAATTCAATACAGGAGTCTTACCAGAGGTTATCATCTCTGCGAGTATTTGCAGGAAGAAATATTCGCGCCTTATTATAATCGTTAACTGGAAACCTTCCGAAATTGCCTCTTGACTGGGAGCTTCCTGATAATGACAGTCGGGAGCAATTCATTGGTCTTTTTCTCTTTCCTCCGCTCTTTTCTCTTTCTCTTCTCCTCTTCCTCCTCGTCCCGTTTTCTTCTTCTTCTTCTTCTTCTTCTTCTTCTTCCGCTGAGTTCGAGTTCGTCTTCTGCCTTTTTTGCATCTCTTACAATTCTGTCATCTCCTCCTCCTCCTCCTCCTCCTCTTCTCCTGTCGCTAATTTCCTGTTCCCCTTTCATCCCCTTTTATTACTTATTCTCTCCTTATTCTTTTTTCCTTCTGCTGCTCTTCCTCTTCCTCCCCCACACCCAAGTTTTTTCCTCTCCCTCCTCCTCTTGTCCTCATTGCAAGACCCAGGATGCATTAGGAGCCAATCCGATCGATTAGTGCCAGAGAGAGAGAGAGAGAGAGAGAGAGAGAGAGAGAGAGAGAGAGAGAGAGAGAGAGAGAGACTCTCTCCGTTCCCTCAGGGTTAACAGTGGGACATTTCAATGTCTTCATCAGGCAGGTTTTGCCTGATCTGTAAAGATGATCCTAAGAAATGGTTCGCTTTCGTCTCCTTTTTCAAAATCTCTCGAAGCTTTTATTTCCTCGATTTGTCAGCTAATGATGTCTGAATTATTCGGTGGTTATGCTTCTCTGCATGTTGGATATGGAGATAATTGTCTTTATTGGTGTAGTTTATTCTTTATTTTTTACTGAATTTGTACAGCTAAAATTTTGTTTGGTTATTCTATATAACGTTGACGTACAAGATGAGAATGAGTTTATGTAACAACTTCCCTAATTATTTTGTAATTCCATTTTTGTTTGGTGGGTATCCCCCATAAATATCAGGTTGGGAATGACGGAAAGTAAAAAATATACAAATGATTATTTTATGTAAAAACCGAAGTTAGTGACTAACGTTGCCCTTTGATTGATTAAAATCGAAAAACCCCAGAAATACTGGAGTGGGGATTTTCTGAGCTTTAGACTGAGGGAACCAGTAAGTTAGAGTTCTGTAATAAGCATATAGAGTCATAGACGAAAGCCTGCCACCTGTTAATCCCCCATATCGAGTAGTTCTCAGGGGGGTGGCTTTAGAGAAAAACAACATAGCAGTCACTGTTACATTTACTACATGTATACAGTGATTACTGAATCTAGGATGAATCTCTTGTGCACAAAAATTCCACAACATTAACCACTTTATACACCCACTCAAAGACCCATCAACAGCACGTCAGACCATCCTATAGACACTGTGCCTCCATCTTGAATACACTCTGGCTCCTCCTGGATATTAAGGCCCTTACCAACACCTCTGTCAACCCATACTTCAAGTGATTTGTAGGTCTTCCTCTCTCCTTCATAATTTATGCAAATTGCATAGTCACACCAACTTATCATTTTCCCATTCTTTCCACATGACCAGACTTTCTCAAAATTGTCTGATCTATCAAGTAACCTCTTCTAAATTTTCCCATTCTTTCCACATGACCAAACTATCTCAAAATAGTCTGATCTGTCCAGTAACCTATTCTAACCTTTTTGCCACCTGTATGTATCTCCACATTTTCTCACTCTAGCATTCTTACGCCACATAAACTACCCAGACCGTTGTTGTCAACATCCTCAGAAGTTTTGCTTTCAATCGTACTCCTTTAAAGGAGAGTTGACTCAACAATCCCTGTGTACATTCCCATCCCTCTTGGCTTCCGGAGATATTCCAAGTCTCATCACACCCTGCTACCTTCCCTTCTCCACGTGTGTGTGTATACATACATATATATACATATGTATATATATACATATTTATATATATACATATTTATATATATGTGTATGTATGTATATATATAATATATATATTTGTTTGTGAGTGCGTGCATATATTCTGAAAATTTTCAGTATTCCTCAAGTGCTTTATATTTGTGGGTTCAGTGTTATTATCTCTTATTTATCTTTTATTATTATTGGTGATACTATGTAGAATGTTCATTACATCCTATATCACAAGCCCAATTGGACATATCCTGAAGAAGGAAGCTTCCAGTGAAGAGAAATGACCCAGTATAGCAAAGACAAGGAAATCAAATGTGAACAAAAACAAATAGATAATTGACATTACTAATGAAATAAACAAAAGTAATCCAAAGCGCCAAGGAAAGAGAGAAACGAAATTAGAGCGATACATTCTGCCTTTATGTACGATTCCTGAGAGAGAGAGAGAGAGAGAGAGAGAGAGAGAGAGAGAGAAGAGAGAGAGAGAGACTTAAAAAAACAAGCTCAAAAATATTCGCCTCCCCGTAATGTTTTGAGTAACGAGGTGTGTTACGTGGGTAGTATAGACAAGTCTTTGGCATCGAAGGCCACATTCCACTCTCTCTCTCTCTCTCTCTCTCTCTCTCTCTCTCTCTCTCTCTCTCTCTCTCTCTCTCTCTCTCTCTTTTCACCTTTCCCCAGTAATCTTAATGCCAATTTTAGTGATGTTTCGCCGCCCCGAAATAGATTGCTTCTTCTCTCTCTCTCTCTCTCTCTCTCTCTCTCTCTCTCTCTCTCTCTCTCTCTCTCTCTCTTCTCGGGTGATGGCAACAAATGTTTGACATCGTGGCCTACCGTATTGTATCTATTGATTATCGATCACGTCGAGTGTTTGGGAGTGTGAAGGGGAGGGGGAGAGTGAAGGGAGAGGGGGGGGGGTTAGGTTTGTTAGGTAGGGTGCGACAGGCGGCTATTCATTTCTTCTAATTCTCATTTGTTGGTTGTTCTAGGCTACCTAGTACCAGCTATCAAGGTCTGTGTTTGTATGGTTCTGAATTATTGCTGCCCAAGTGTTTGCTGATGAATCAGCAATGAGTTTTATATTCGTTATTTCTTCTTTGCATAAGATGTTTTTGACAGCACACTGCCTACCAATTACTTTCGTGTTCATCATGTAACAAGAAACCGCCTCCAATGTCTATTTCCGAAAGCTATTAGTCTATCTATTAATCTTAATCCTATTTCATTTCAAAGGCCAAGCATAGGAGACCCAATGACCTTATCCAACCCAGTCCTGACTTGACTCGTACGGGGATGATCCACCTTTTAGAGTTGAAAGGTCAAGAATATTGTGGAAGGCGGAAGAAGAGAGAGAATTCTGCTTGGAAGAATTTGCTTGGAGAAAGGTAGAACCTCACTTAACTCCAGAGTTGAAAGGTCAAGAATATTGTGGAAAGCGAAAAGAAGAATTTGCTTGGAGAAAGGTAGAACTCACTTAACTCCAGAGTTGAGAGAATTCTGCTTGGAAGAATTTGCTTGGAGAAAGGTAGAACTTGACTTAACTCCAGAGTTGAAAGGTCAAGAATATTGTGGAAAGCGGAAGAAGAGAGAGAATTTTGCTTGGAAGAATTTGCTTGGAGAAAGGTAGAAAAGTATATAGAGGGAATTATTGTTATTATACTATTGTTATCATCATTAAGATAGAGAAGCCAGATAAGTGTTTCTATCAATTATAATAAGTGAGGTTTGGGAAATAAGTTCCGTAAATATCCGTTACACCTAGAAAAGAATTTAGGAGCACATTGCTTGTTTATATAATAGAATGTGATAATGAAATTTAATATTAACATTTCGGTACGTTGCCAAGTGTAGTAATTACACTTTTGCAGTTGTGTATATAAGCATGTTTATGGATATTTTTTTTATATTTTTACTTTTTTACACTGTAATGGTTATATGCATATCCTAAATGCAAAGTTATCGTTTTTTCATGGGGAATATCAGTTTTTGCCAAATGTCAGTTTTTACCATAGTTTTAAAGTCATTCTTTTATTTTATTTATTTGATTTATAAATTCATTGCCATAACTATTCATCTCAAACCAAATTCATTATAGCGTTGAATAATCCCTGGAGTCCAGTGTTTGGCTTCAAGCCTAAATTTCATATTCCATTCTATGTAGTAGAATGCGTGTCTGTGTGTGTGTGTGTGTGTGAAGAGAGAGAGAGAGAGAGAGAGATTTGTGAAATAAGTGATCTAATATACAATCGAATTGAACGAATACTCTGTAAAGAGAGAGAGAGAGAGAGAGAGAGAGACTTGTGAAATAAGTGATCTAATATACAAACGAAATGAACGAATACTCTGTAAAGAGAGAGAGAGAGAGATTTATGAAATAAGTGATCTAATATACAAACGAATTCTCTGTAAAGAGAGAGAGAGATCAGTGAAATAAGTGATCTAATATACAATCGAATTGAACGAATGCTCTGTAGAGAGAGAGAGAGAGAGAGAGAGAGAGAGAGAGAGAGACTTGTGAAATATGTGATCTAATATACAGTCGAATTGAACGAACACTCTGTAAAATTCGTATCTGGAAGCGCGAGAAAGAGGATATTCCAACACGGCGCTAGCTGCATAAACGCCCCCACCTTCCCCGCCCTCCCCAATCCCCGAGAGAGGACACTAAAAATAAAATTCCTTAGGGATAATGTCCGCGGGACGCTATTCCGGCTTTCCATTCAAAGGCCTTCTGAGAAAACGCTCGTTTTTATCCTTCTCTTATTCCCTCAGCGAAATGAGACGGGGACGTAGGAGGAAAAGATGAGAACAGGAACGAAGAGAGAACGAAAGTTGTAGTAAGATTACGCCTCTTAAAAAGGTTCTTGTCCTGAGATTTAGCTGAGTGAGTGACACCTACAGGAGTGTTTCTGCGTGGAAGGCGGACGCCGTACCAGGAAAAATTTGATGTGACAGCTGTTTGTGTGTGCGTCTTTGTGTGTGTGTGTCATCTTCATGAGACAGACAGAGACAGAGACAGAGACAGACAGACAGACAGACAGACAGAGTTTCTCCATTAATGAAAGGCGATCGTAGGAGCAAGAGAAAGATTAATTTGACAACTATGAAAGAGAGAGAGAGAGAGAGAGAGAGAGAGAGAGAGAGAGAGAGAGAGAGAGAGAGACAGACAGACAGACAGACAGAGTTTCTCCATTAATGAAAGGCGGTCGTGGGAGCAAGAGAAAAATTAATTTGAAAACTATGAGAGAGAGAGAGAGAGAGAGAGAGAGAGAGAGAGAGAGAGAGTTTCTCCATTAATGAAAGGCGATCGTAGGAGCAAGAGAAAAATTAATTTGACAACAGAGAGAGAGAGAGAGAGAGAGAGAGAGAGAGAGAGAGTTTCTCCATTAATGAAAGGCGATCGTAGGAACAAGAGAAAAATTAATTTGACAACTAAGAGAGAGAGAGAGAGAGAGAGAGAGAGAGAGAGAGAGAGAGAGGGTGGACAAGAAACAAAAAGGCAGAGTCATGCAACCAGGGACGGGTGGGAGCCTGCAGTGAATACCTTGTTCTACACTACAGTATTCCGCTGAACATCTTATCTAGAATTAGGCTACAGGAATTACTGCCAGTACTTCACACTCATTGTGTACATTGAAATCTAAACGAGAGGTAAGGATGCATATAATGGCTGCTTTAGCAGAGATTCAAGAACTGGTATTGTATAAGTTTCGTACTGATGTAGAATGAACGTAGGGAATTAAGATTAATATGGTCAATAATTAAGTGATGGACAACAGCCTTCGTAAGTGACACACTTATATAAATGCACACACAAATATATATATATATATATATATATATATATATATATATATATATATATATATATATATATATGTATGCACACAAATATTATATATGTGTGTATATGTATATGTGTGTGTGTTTATGTAACTGTTCCGTTAATATTTAATTTTGTAGCTGCATCATATTCATAACAGATAAATGCTATATGCTGCCATGTATTTTCTTCCTTGAGAATTGAGCTAATTAAACAGTTGGCTCAGTCCCCGAAACAAACCTGCTACAATGAAAAAACTATTTGGATACACGTTGTGTTTTGTACAGTATAATGTGTGAGAGAGAGAGAGAGAGAGAGAGAGAGAGAGAGAGAAGGGGCGCCAGAGGAAATGGTTTAGCATTTAACATTCTTTATCAGACAATGTCAGCATTTATGATGAATGTTGAACCCATCCACTGGCACGTTCTTTGTTATAATTGGACCGCCGGTATCTTTAAGACCTCGTATCTGCTATTGTATTCCAATCAGGAGGTTATTGCCAAAGACGAGCACCATATTATGACTCTCGGCTTTATGCTGAGACCTAGATACAATAGTAATGATCTGTGCTTTTCGAACAAGAGTTCTTCTCTCGTACTTCTGAGATCATATCTGTCTTTCTGTGATAGCTGAGAATGTTCAAAGGTAGCATTGTTACTTGGCTTTTTACTTACTACTTTGGACTTTGGTCTCGTTGTGACCCGTGTCCACTAGCACTAGATCTCCTCTCATCTCCAGCTCCCTGTTGTCTAGAGGTTCTTACCCAAGTAGGTCTGGGTGTTCCAACTCTTCTGGTGACCACAGGAGCTCAGCTGACGCTATCAGTACTGTTCTCCCAGTGATCTTTGGGATGGATAAGTCCAAACCATCTTCATCTACATTCCGTCATTTTCTGATCTAGTACATACGGAGCACTTTAGCAATACCCTGTAGTATTATTTTCTAAATTTATTGTGCCATCTGACACCTGGTATTCTCCTTAAACCTTTGTTTTTCTTAAATTGGCAAAATCCTCTGGACATAGTTTCGTTGTCATACCTAGACTCATGTCCGTATTGCAGTACAAATGATTTTGGGCATTATTATTATTATTATTATTATTATTATTATTATTATTATTATTATTATTATTATTATTTTTTTTTTTTTTTTTGTCTATCACAGTCATCCTATTCGACTGGGTGGTTTTTATGGTGTGGGGTTCCGGGTTGCATCCTGCCTCCTGAGGAGTCCATCGCTTTTCTCACTATGCGCGCTGTTTCTGGTAGCACACTCTTCTGCATGACTCCTGGAGCCATTTCGACATCCAGTTTTTCCAGACTCCTTTTCAGAGATCTTGAGATCGTGCCTAGTGTTCCGATGATTATGGGTACAATTTCCACTGGCATATTCCGTATCCTTCTTATTTCAATTTTCAGGTCTGGATAATTATAAATTTTTTTTCTTTCTTTCTCGTCTACTTTGGTGTCCCATGGCATTGCGACATCTATTATTATTATTATTATTATTATTATTATTATTATTATTATTATTATTATTATTATAATAATAATAATAATAATAATAATAATAATAATAATAATATTATTATTATTATTATTATTATTATTATTATTATTATTATTATTATTATTATTATTATAGTATTATTATTATTATTAGTAGTAGTAGTAGTAGTAGTAGTAGTAGTAGTAGTAACCAACGAACACTTTAATGTAGGCCAGCTTGCCCTGGAAACATATTCTTATCATGTTTCGAGGGCAAACATTCTGTTCGTGCTTCATTAGCGTAATGAACTCTAGAGCGGTTTCAGCTCGACTTGGCCCTCATTTTGTCAAGGTCGGACTCCGGCACAGAATAACTCGTATTCGCGGGTAACACCTTGCTTAATATGCTTGCTCGCGCGTGCCGCTGAATTTGAGTATATTTGTGTAGGCAAATACGTGGAAATGATCATGGCCTCTTACTTTCTCCCACGTTTGGATTTTGTTTCTTTCTATATATTTTTAAAATTCTTTTGCCCTATCTTCCTTCCGTTAAAGATAAATCCTTTGATGAATATTAAATGGTGCTGACGGATGTACCCACTAAAAAGGATTGCACATCTTGTGTTTTTTGGTAAATATTAAATGATGCTGACGGATGTACCCACAAAAAAGGATTACGCCTCTTGTGTTTTTCTGATAGATATTAAATGAAACTGACAGATGTACCGTATCCATTAAAAAGGATTACACCTCTTGTGTTTTTTGAAAAATATTAAATGATACTGACAGATGTGCCTACTAAAAAGGATTATGCCTCTTGTGTTTTTTGATAAAAGTTAAATGATAGTGACAGATTTACCCACTGAAAAGGATTATACACCTCTTGTGTTTTTTGATAAATGTTAAATGATGCTGACAGATGTGCCCACTAAAAAGGATTACACCTCTTGTGTTTAATGGAATGGAACGGAATATAAGATTTAGGCCGAAGATCTAACGCTGGGACCTATGAGGCCATTCAGCGCTGAAATGGAAAATGAGAGTTAAAACGGTTCTAAAGGTGTAACTGGAGGAAGACCTCGCAGTTGAATTATGAAACAATTGTTAGGGAAGGGTGGATAGTAAGATGGAAAGAAAAGAATTAAGAAGGAAGGTACAGTTAAAGGAATGATAAGGGCTACAACTAGGGGCCGAAGGGACGCTGCAAAGAACCTTAAGTAATGCCTGCAGTGCACCACGTGAGGTGCACTGATGGCCCTGCCCGCTAAGGGGTCACGGCTTTAATGGACGAAAGGGCTATTTATCCGAGCTCTTCAATATAGGACAAATAGTTCCCGAGACTTTTCACGGGCATTTCCACCCGGTAAGGGAGGAAGGTCAAATCAGCCTCTGTATCACATTCTCAGCTCGGCTTTGTAATAAGAGCGGATCACTAACACAGAGTGCGTGGTCGGCAGTGTTGATTTCAGCCAGCCATCAGAGACAAGTAAGTTATTAGCGAGGGAGGGAACCGCACTGAGATAAAAGATAACATGTAAAAAGCGCGCCGAAGTTTCTTCGGCGCAACCGAGTTTTCTGTATTCTTTCTTGCTTTTGCAAGTGAAGCTTTCTACTTGTGCTTTTTCTTGCTTTTGCAAGTGAAGCTTTCTACTTGTGCTTTTTCTTGCTTTTGCAAGTGAAGCTTTCTACTTGGCTTATAATCAAGGCCACCGAAAATATATCTACCTTTCGGTGGTCTCGGTATAATGCTGCATTGAACCGCGGCCCATGAACCTTAACCACGGCTGGATGGTGCCAAACGCACGATTATGGCTAAATTTAACCTTAAATAAAATAAAAACTACTGAGGCTAGAGAGCTGCAATTTGGTATGCTTGATGACTAGAGGGTGGATGATCAACGTACCAATTTGCAGCCCTCTAGCCTCTGCAGGGTTTAAGATCTGAGGGCGGACAGAAAAAGTGCGGACGGACAGACAAAACCGGCACATTAGTTTTCTTTTACAGAAAACTAAAAAGCAACAGAGTATATAAAAGAAATAGGGCGTAGGTGCGAAGGAGGCTATGTCATGTCAACACTGCCCCAATGGCAGATTTCCCCTATTTTGCCTTTCCTTAATCCTAGTATGTAAAATTTCTATGTACATTTTCTTCCCGAAATTTTAATCACTTGCTTAGATTGTTTTGTGTCTGTTAATGACAACCTTGTATTTTCTGTCTGTATTTAAAAATAAATTAATTTTTAGTTTTCTGTGAAAGAAAACTGCTGTGCCATCTTTGTCTGTCCGTCCGCACTTTTTTCTGTCCGCACTTTATTCTGTCTGCCCCCAGATCTTAAAACCTACTAAGGCCAGAGAGCTGCAAATTGGTATGTTGATCATCCACCCTCCAATCATTAAACATACCAAATTGCAGCCCTCTAACCTCAGTAGTTTTTATTTTCTTTAAGGTTAAAGTTAGCCATGATCGTGCTTGTGGCAACGATATAGGACAGGCCACCACCGGGTCGTAGTTAAAGTTTCATGGGCCGCGGCTCATACAGAATTATACCGAGACTACCGAAAGTAGATATATATTTGGTGGCCTTGATACACGCCGTAGGGACTGTACAGAAGACTCGATTGCGCCGAAGAAAATTTTTTACTTGTATTCTTATGCGTCCTCTGTTAGGAGATAAAGGGCAGACGAGAAGCACTTAGCTATCTTAAATGGGCTTAGTCATCCTTGGCACTAAAGTCTAGACAAAGGGAGAAATGTGACGACACTTCTAGCAGTGAGTCTTCGAGAAGAATATAGAAAGGGTAATGATATCTAGCAAAGGTAGAGCCGGCATTATTGCATTAAAAGATTCGAGTGCTCATTAGGGAGTATGCATCATAGGTCTTGAATATCTAAGAATGGTTAATTGATTGGAATAAATGGAGTCACAATATCGAATATCGAAAGGTACGACTGGAATAAATATATATATATATATATATATATATATATATATTTATATATATATATATATATATATATATATATCACAATCATTATTGAACGTAATATGTCTCACGTCTTGAGAGGTCTCATTAAACGTTCACACAAGCCATACCAACCTATAAATAGAATCAGCTATTGAAAACATATGTTTATATTTATGATTTAGACGTGTTAGACGTGTTACCTATAAAAAGGTTCCACACGTTATACTTTACATCTTTTGTGATTTCTTGTGCTCAGAAGGGATAAGAGAGAAAGAGAGAGAGAGAGAGAGAGAGAGAGAGAGCTGGTATGAGAGCAGTTAGCTTGAGGTAATTTCCATCATCAAACCCTTGTTTCTTTGATGTCACTTTTTGCATAGGGGAAAAATGCTTCAGAAAATCTGAACGACCCTTATCCATCAGTATTTTAGAAAGGTCATCGGCTTCTTTGTTCTAGTACAGGTAACCACTCTTGAAAATGATGAAGTTAACAAATGCTTAATAAACATTCTGGGTCGAGCACTTGGTCTGCATTTTGGGTGGGATACTTGTTCTGCATTCTGGGTCGAATACTTGTTCTGCATTCTGGGTCAAATACTTGCTCTGCATTCTGGGTCGAATACTTGTTCTGCATTCTGGGTCGAATATTTGCTCTACATTCTGGGTCGAATACTTGCTCTGCATTCTGGGTCATCATACTTGTTCTTTGCATTCTGTCACTTATTTGCATAGGGAAAAATTCTGAAAATCGAATACCTTATCCATCAGTATTCTGGGTCAATACTTGTTCTGCATTCTGGGATGAATATTAGCTGTGCATTCTGGGTCGAATATTTGCTTTGCATTCTGGGTCGAATATTTGTTCTGCATTCTGGGTCGGATATTTACCATGCATTCTGGGTCAAATACTTGCTCTGCATTCTGGGTCGAATAATTGTTCTGCATTCTGGGTCGATACTTGTTCTGCATTCTGGGTCGAATACTTGCTCTGCATTCTGGGTCGGATACTTGTTCTGCATTCTGGGATGAATATTAGCTGTGCATTCTGGGTCTGTTAATTATTGTGTGTAATTAATATCCAGATTTCAATTCCCTTCTGCCGATTCTGCCCATAACCTTGGACTAATTTGTGTTCTGAAGAAAAAGGGTTCGTTATATTATCCAAGAAACAAAAGTTAACAGTTCTCATCATTTTACCTTGTTCTGCATTCAAGTCGATACTTGTTCTGACTTTCCAAAAGTGTCCATTCGGGCTACCTTCAGTTATATATTCTGGGAAAAGACTTAGGGGATGCATTCTGTGTTTCTTAATAATGTCTTATTAATGATAAAATAAACTCAGTGGGCTGATTTTTTCTGAACAAGGACAATTACTGTGTTCAATAAAAAGCAGACAATTGCTGCCAAGAAACAAAAGTTAGCAGACAATTGCTGTCACTAAGCTTCAGCAGACAATTTCTTTCACTCCATTCAGCAGACAATTGCTGTCACAAAAGACTTCAGCAGACAATCCGTGCTGTCACTAATGTCATATCCAGCAGACAATTTCTGTCAGTGGGCTTCAGCAGTTTTTTGCTGTCACAGAGGCTTCAGCAGACAATTACTGTCACTAGGCTTCAGCAGACAATTGCTGTCACTAGGCTTCAGCAGACAATTGCTGTCACTAGGTTTCAGCAGACAATTACTGTCACTAGGTTTCAGCAGACAATTACTGTCACTAGGTTTCAGCAGACAATTACTGTCACTAGGTTTCAGCAGATAATTACTATCAGTAGGCTTCAGCAGACAATTACTGTCACTAGGCTTCAGCAGACAATTTCTGTCACTAGGCTTCAGCAGACAATTGCTGTCACTAGGCTTCAGCAGACAATTACTGTCACTAGGTTTCAGCAGATAATTACTGTCAGTAGGCTTCAGCAGATAATTACTATCAGTAGGCTTCAGCAGACAATTACTGTCACTAGGTTTCAGCAGACAATTACTGTCACTAGGTTTCAGCAGACAATTACTGTCAGTAGGTTTCAGCAGACAATTATTGTCACTAGGTTTCAGCAGACAATTACTGTCACTAGGTTTCAGCAGACAATTGCTGTCACTAGGCTTTCAGCAGACGATGGAAGATCTTGATGTTTTAATGGTACGTTGATTGTTCTCAGTCGTCATTTTGAAATCCATGTCTTTTTTAAGCTTTGCAGCAACTTTTTTTTTAACGCTTAACCTTAAGTTCATCGCTTCACTATCTTTAAGGGCCTACTGTATACACACTCATTCTGCCCTAAAATGAAAAACTGCAGAATCCGCAAAATTTTCGAAATTGAGATATGCCACCAGTTGGGCTCGTGAATTACTAATACACAAGTTACTGCAGTTTCAGAATGATTTTTCAATGCTTTATTTAGGGGGTCCCATCTGCAGTACCTGCAAAATCAGTAGTAAGGCAAAGGAAAACTACCATTTTTTCAGTTTTATATTATTGCAGATACTGCAGTCTTCTATTTTAGGGCAGCATTGTACTATGGAGTTTTATCAGAATTTCGGGAAATTGCACATGATTAAGGTTAGTTTCCATCTCAAGATCTGTTGAGAGTGTTAGGACACTTAGTTTTCAAAGGAACGAGATTCTTGTGGGCACAAGGCCAAATTAATCACACAACAAACTGGGCTCCTGTTCTTTGCCGTAACCCGTGGATATTTCCCATCTCGCAACCCACTTCAGATAATAAAAAAATATTTTGTGAAAATTTCTGAGCACGAATTATTTTCAAGATAGCTCACGGGAAGGAGATATTTTGTACATCACCTTAAATTTTACTCTGAATGCGTGAATATTATCAGTTCATTCTTTGGGAAACATTATGTTATTTTGAACTTTATACTGAAATTCTTTATCATTCTGAGTGTTTTGCTTTGCGTGATTGTGTGTGTGTGTGTTTATGTTTGTATGTGTGTTTGTTTGTATGCGTGTTGTGTGTGAGAGAGAGAGAGAGAGAGAGAGAGAGAGAGAGAGAGAGCGACAAAGTATTTTTTTCGATTCGTAGTTTTACAGTTTATATATTCTAAAGTTGTTGTAGCTTAGGCTCCAGTCTGCAAAGATGTCTGCCACAGGTGTAATCAGGGATCTCCAGAGTTCTCTCTCTCTCTCTCTCTCTCTCTCTCTCTCTCTCTCTCTCTCTCTCTCTCTCTCTCTCTCTATTAGTCTGAGTCTTTTCCCTCTGTCTGGTCGTCTTTTATATATATTACCTAGTTTTAATATTGTCAGTTAATACCATCACTTCCTTTTTTTTTGTCTTTTGTATATTAATGAAGATTATAAAATAGAAGACATACATATCGAATCTTCGCGTCATTTCTACCCTTCTTTTCTTTCTTTCTTTCTTTAAATCTTCACCTGAAAACCCTTATGGACAGAGTCAACAGACTACGAACCCAAGAGGGTTCCGAAGAGAAACCCTCCTGCGGAGAGAGAAAAGTTATAGGAAAAGGTGATAAACAGATAAATATGAGGGAATTGAAAATAAAACCGATGTACCCAAAATTCAGGAGACGTCAGCAGAGAGCAGGAATGACTTCGCTCCTCCCTTAAATACTGGGAGATCAGAAGATTCCAGAACTTCGCCGGGTAAACTATTCCACATTTTAGTTGCAGCCAAGATGAAACTAGCACCAGGACATTTAGTATTAAACCTGATACTAAAAGAAAACGACAGCTTGGCAATTTCTTCGTGCTAATCCTTTGTCTCTCTCTCTCTCTCTCTCTCTGCGTCCTACATTCAGTGACGCTTTTCGTACCTACCTTCCGCCTCCTCCCTGCAGGAGGCTTGGGTACGTTCTTTCCAATTGGGTTGTCTCTATGGTAACCATCAGAGGGCGTCAGCTGCCGGGGCTTCGCCACCCAGCCGCCACATTCCTCGTGTGTGTGTTTTTTTCTCTGCGACTGGAAGCGGATTTAACAAAGAATGTGTCGTCATTATTGGCTCGTTTCTTTCCAGAAGTCGAAGTTGAAGTGGCGGTTACTAAAAGATTAAGTTTAGCTGCATTAGCTTTTTTTTTTTATCTACTCATTGCAGCTATTTAGATCGTTTCAAGGATACGCAGCGCACCTAATATATGTATATATATACATATATACATATATATGTATATATACACATATACATATATATATGTATGTATGTTTATATAAATATACATATTATATATACATATACATATATATATATATATATATATATATGTATATATATATATATAATATACATATATATATATATATATATATATATATATATATATATATATATATATATATATATATATATATATATAAACCTTATATGTGTAAAATGCGCCTTCTTTTACACGTGACACGCATCTTCATACTCATAAACATCATCATCAGCTGTCTACAGACAACCAAGCGATTCATAGAGCTACGATGAACTCACGCCAGAGACTTTTTTTTTATTTATTCTTCCTTCTGCTTTTAGCCAAATTTCAGTCGACCTATTAATCATCACTTTATCTTTCCTCATATTGTCTTTATGTAGGTTTCCTTTAGTGAGTAGTTCTTGAAGAGTCATTTTATTTTAAGGTGTTTCCTCCTCTGGTACGTGACGATATAGTGAGGGCATCGATATTGGTCAGAACTAAGGATGTTGCCACTTAGTACGAGAGAACCTCTTATCTATACCAAAGTGAACGAGAATAAACACCTTTCAGCTATTATTGATTTTATCGGTTTAAGTATAGACTTTAAATTTTGTAGAGTAATTAATATTAATATTAATATTCAGAAGATGAGCCCTATTCACGTGGAACTAAATTTTGTAGAGTAATTAATATGAATATTAATATTCAGAAGATGAACCCTATTCATATGGAGCTAAATTTTGCAGAGTAATTAATATTAATATTAACATTCAGAAGATGAACCCTATTCATATGGAAGTAAATTTTGTAGAGTTATTAATATTAATATTAATATTCAGAAGATGAACCCTGTTCATATGGAACTAAATTTTGTAGAGTAATTAATAATGATATTAACATTCAGAAGATGAGCCCTATTCATATGGAACTAAATTTTGTAGAGTAATTAATATGAATATTAATATTCTGAAGATGAACCTTATTTATATGGAGCTAAATTTTGTAGAGTAATTAATATTAATATTAACATTCAGAAGATGAACCCTATTCATATGGAAGTAAATTTTGTAGAGTTATCAATATTAATATTAATATTCAGAAGATGAGAACCCTATTCAAATGGAACAAGCCCACAGGGGTCCATTGACTTGAAATTCAAGCTTCCAAAGAATATGGTGCTCATTAAGGAAGAAGTAAGAGGAGGTGAAGGGAAATCTGCGCTCAGCATTCCCATGGAAGTTTTTGCTTTCGTAATCTTCTTCTGATCTCGGTGATTACTGCACCATTACTGCTGACGGGTGTTTCAAGATTCAACCTCCGGCGAAAGGCAACTTCTGATGTCATTTCCTAAGTCTCTGTGTCAGTTGCAATGAACTTCATTTTTCCTCAATCATCTCGCAAATAGTTCGTTCATCAGCGCCATGTTATTTTGTAAACTCCATGTCTCTCATAAATTCAGTTCTTTAGTTTACTTCGTCTTACGTTTAATCTAAGTCAAAGAGTGCAGGTGGCAATGCATCGCCTAGAGGAACACCGGGCTTGGGAGACTCACTTCCCATCATGCACTCTCCGAGGAAAACTTATTCGTGCAAGCATATCATGTTGTTACCAGTCTCATGATGGAGGTCATGGCTCCCACGCCACCTTTCTTGGTATTTTGTGGTACACGGGAGCAAAAACTTTTTTTTACTGTCTGTAAAGAATTAAATCGATCGAAATTACACTCCAAACGTAATGTTGTTAAAATGCCTTAGGATGAAAATACGATCATTACGTCCTCTTTCTATTCTTGACCCTGCCAAGATTTTTATTATTGTGAGAATTACGTTTGGTGATTATGTTATGCCACGCCAACTTCCACAATCTTCCGTTCATCTCTCATGGGAGTTTCGACAATCGTTCATTTTTCTCTCGCATTTGCTTTGTGAGTCACCGCTCTACGTCAGCTTCTAGTATATTTAGAATATGTATTTTGTTCTCATTTTGCAGGTGTTAGTATCGGAAGCACGCAAGCTTCTGCGGTATTTTCAAGTGATGGCTAATGATTGTTCAAGACCAAACCAATAGTTCGTCCTGGTTTTTAGTTTTCTGTAAAGGAAAACTATTGTGCCGGCCTTGTCTGTCTGTCTGCACTTTTTCTTTCCGCACTTTTTTCTGCTCGCACTTTTTCTGTCTGCCCTCAGACCTTAAAAACTGCTGGGGCTAGAGGGATGCAAATTGGTATGTTGATCATCCACCCTCCAATCATCAGACATACAAAATTGCAGCCCTCTAGCCTCAGTATTTTTTATTTTATTTAAGGTTAAAGTTAGCCATAATCGTGCTTCTGACAGCGATATAGGACAAGCCACCACCGGGCAGTGGTTCAAGTTTCATGGGCCGCGGCTAATACAGCATTATACCGCGACCACCGAAAGGTAGATCTCTTTTCAGTGGCCTTGATTATACGCTGTAGCGGCTGTACAGAAAACTCGATTGCGCCGAAGAAACTTCGGCGCATATTTTACTTGTTTCACATCGACTTTCAATCTGATTTAGGTTAATACTTGCGGCATCACGCATCTCTCTCTCTCTCTCTCTCTCTCTCTCTCTCTCTCTCTCTCTCTCTCTCTCTCTCTCTCTCTCTCACCTTGTTATTCAGTACTGACTCTTGTTACGTCACCACATTCATTTCCTGAATCTGAAGAGCGCTAATTTGTGACGACATTCAGGATTATGATCCGCTCCATCATGAAATCATCGTCATGATCTTCCAGTTTCGTAGTATCGCGGTGAATTGCAGAAAGAAAGTACTACTTTTTATGTGGTTGTTAATTGCTATCTCAGGCTGACGGTTATTGGCTGTATTGCTTTGTTTCCGTTCACACACACACATATATATACATTATACATATGTGTATGTATATATGTATGTATGTACATGTAATAGTTGCTATCCCAGGCTGATCGTTATTCGCTGTATTGCTTTGTTTCGTTCACACACATATATACAATATATATATGTATATATACATATATATATATATATATATATATATATATATATATATATATATATATATATATGTATGTATGTATATATATGTATATTTATATATTCATTACTATCAGTACATATATATATATATATATATATATATATATATATATATATATATATATATATATATATATATATATATATATATATATATATATATATATATAGCCTATATACACACACACACCGGGTAGTATTCAGTTGCGCGCCTTTTCCCTTTAGAATGAGTTATTCAAGGTGTTACCCTTCTGTCTATAAGAGCTGCATTTATACGACGAGTAATGAGTAGGTATCACTGTGCAACTCCCTGTTGAATGATATCTGGCGTTATATACCGACAAATTCCTATGTTCCTTGGAGGTTGCCCACAAAACATAGTAACCAAACGGAAAGCGATCTTTCCGGAAAGTTGAAAGTATATTGTACCGTCGTTGTCATCAATTTTATTTATGAGAGAGAGAGAGAGAGAGAGAGAGAGAGAGAGAGAGAGAGAGAGAGAGAGAGAGAGAGAGAGAGAGAGAGAAACTTATTCAAATTCAAATGCCTAAATCCTTACATATGTTTACAGACTTCATTGCATACAAAAACATATACTTGCATTTATATACGAAGACAAGTGGATAAATCTAACCTGCAGGTCAAATCGTATATGAGAAATAGAACAGAAAAGAAAAAAATAGAAGAATAAAAAAGGGAAAAAAGGAAAGATGCAACTATTCGACAGCTCTTCCCTCACACTCATCTCAATATCGATTGATATACAAAATGGCCAGTCAGCCTGAAGAGTGAACTGTGAGAGTTCTCTTCTCTCTCTCTCTCTCTCTCTCGCTCTCTCTCTCTCTCTCTCTCTCTCTCTCTCTGTTGGTTAGCAGTTTAGCTCATTCCGAATATTTTTTACGTCTTTTGACATTCATTCTATTAAAGTTATCAGTCCCCCCCACCCCCCCTCTCTCTCTCTCTCTCTCTCTCTCTCTCTCTCTCTCTCTCTCTCTCTGTTCTCTCTCTCTCCGATATACACGTCTTTTGACACATTCTTTAATGAGTTGTTCTCTTACCTCTAAGTCACCAATAAAAGTCTGATTGCTCTCTCACTCTAAAAGTCTCTCTCTCTCTCTCTCTCTCTCTCTCTCTCTCTCTCTGTAATTTATTATTCTGCCCTGCATGTTGCGTAAGAAAGGGTGCAAATATGTATGTTTGTATGTATGTAGTTCATTATTGTGAAAAATTTACCAGGTGCGTGAGGCTGCAAACATCAACACCAGCCATCGTCCCGTTCAAACATCAGAAGTATTATTACCAATGTTTAAAACAAACCCCCTCCATTTTGTTAATCTGCAGTACAGCAGTGATATTTCTCTATATGTAGTGCAGCAGTGATGTGTATCCATATTTGTTCTGACAGCTACTTTACTTGATAATCGTCGGACATACTTTTTAGTTTTCTGTAAAAGAAAACTGTTGTGCCGGCTTTGTCTGTCCGTCCGCACTTTTTTTTTTATGTCCGCACTTTTTCTGTCCGCCCTCAGATCTCAAAAACTACTGAGGCTGCAATCATCAAACATCCACCCTCCAATCATCATGCAAAGCCCCTCTAGCCTCAGTAGTTTTTATTTCATTTAAGGTTAAATTTAGCCATAATCGTGTTTCTGGCAACGATATAGGATAGGCCACCACCTGGCCGTGGTTAAAGTTTCATGGGTCGAGTCTCATACAGCATTATACCGAAACCACCGAATGATAGATCTGTTTTCGGTGGCCTCGATTATACTCTCTCGCGGCTGTACCTGTACAGAAAACTCGTTTCTTCGGCGCATTTTCTACTTGTTAGATCTTGTTGTTCCTTCTTATCAGATAATGAAAGAAATTGGGTTGAATTCTATAGGTATATTTCCCCACATTTCTTAGGATCAAGACATTTTCGACACCTTTGTCCAAGACATTTTAGAAAATTTCACTACTTTTAAGCATTTCGAACTCCCCATTGTTTGTTTGAGTCTTTAAGGGCCATGGCCTGCCGTCTGCAAACAACTAGTTTTGTTTCCCAGAAATGGAAATAAAATCTTTTAAGTTCTACGCTGTATTGTACGTCAGTGCTCACCATCGCTAACCTTTGGTCGACAACAACATACATCAGGTGTCACTGACGCACATCTTAGGACATTAACGTACCCAATTTTTTACTTTTATTTATCTTCTACTAGTAAGAAAAAAATATATTTACAATTGCAGAATGATGTGTGATGACAAAATCACATAGCTCCGAAGACTTCAGCCTTTTTTTGTTGCTGATGGAAACTGGAAACAATAGGATAAAAACTAGTCTTGCACAAAATTCTCTTTAGTTCATGATTTTGCTTTGTATCATGTTCTGTTTACATGCAGGTTCATGTCCGGTACAAGTAGGTAATACATTTTCTCTCTCTGGTGGGCTTTGGTCACTGACCTCACACTTCTTGTTATGACTCGGTGTTCTAAGGGAACATTCGATGATCGACTGGAGAAATCCATCCGAGTTATCCTTTCTGAAGGATATTTACAAACAACCAGTCGATTAATGCCATTGAAAAGGTATATCAGTAGTCTCTTGGGAAAACTTTAAAGCAAGGTCCAGAGAATAGAACTAGACTTTGGTGTGAAGTTTTGTTGAAATGAAAGGCTGTCTGATGGACCTAATGCCGGCCAGTTGAATAATGTTTATGATGAGCCATTCAAATCTGGAGCGTGCATAGTTGCCGCAAGAACTAGCACGTCAGAATTCATCAGGGTGTAAGCTTCCCCAACGCGCGAACCTCTATAATAATAATAATAATCATCATCATCATCATCTGGGTTATTTTTGGAGGCTCTCTTGTCGGCCGTCATTTGGTCCATCAGAAGGGCCCTTCTAATTGTCAGTCATAGCTCATATTTTAATAACTAGCTCTTCTGTGTCATTACTTTTTTTGAATAGATATGTCTTCCATTTCATCTTGAGTGGCTTGAGTGATCACATGGTTGTAGTTCCTGAGGCAACTAATTATAAAATCTGGGTGTCTTGTGCTCAAAAGTTCGTTCTCAATATCTCCCCCCGTAGG
Source organism: Macrobrachium rosenbergii (assembly GCF_040412425.1). NCBI lineage: Eukaryota > Metazoa > Arthropoda > Malacostraca > Decapoda > Palaemonidae > Macrobrachium > Macrobrachium rosenbergii. The sequence goes on from NC_089754.1 coordinate 46,914,697, forward strand.
AGGGTAATGCCGTCAGGGCACCTCACGTGGTGCACTGTAGGCATTAATCAAGTTTCTGTGCAACTCCCCAGTCGTCCCTTAGCGGCAACCCCTTTCATTCCTTTGACTGTACCTCCTTTCAAATTATTTTTCTTCCATCTTACTTTCCAATGTTTTCCGCCTGTTACACCTTTAAATCCTTTTTACTCTCAATTTCCCTTTCAGCACTGAATGACCTCATAGGTTCCAGGGCTTGACCTATGGACTACATTTTATATTTCTTTCCAATATTTTCCGAGTCAAAGGGTCTTTTCCCACCCTTAGATATTTAGACCAACTTCTTATTTAGATCTAAAAATAAGAGGGAAATCGCTGCCTACCAAACCGTCCCATTGCCTTTGATGATTATCGAGACCATTAGTTATCTAAATAAAGCTGATTCTAAATTGTAGTCAATTATTTCCTGAGGGACACGCTGTTTGATACAGATACTCCGCTTTGAAAATTAATACCTAATTGGAGCGGAACTTCCTTCACCCATTCTCTGTGACTACGCGATACAGTAATTTGTAATTACTGTAGACACTGTGAGCTTATCTTTATAGTAATTCATAGGTAGACACTGTGGACTTATTTTTGTAGTAATATATAATGTACAGCATCGCCCAGATCGTGAAATATTAAAACAAACCCCTTGTTTTAAGTGTTATCATCTGACGTCTGAATTCTCAGAGGCTGCAAAGTGAACTGTCGACCTAACCGGAGATATTCAGCTGCCGTTAAGAGTCTTCCCACTGGTTCTATTCTCTATAAAGCCATTTGCCTTTTTTAAGATTTCATTTACTTAGCGCATATGCTTTGAGAAATTAGCTGTATATGAGAGCTTTAAGATTCTGTTCATCTTTCTTTTTTCGAGGGATGAAAATAATTTCTGTCGGGGCTCTTACTGCAGCACGTTCCAGTTTTAGAACCTAAAGACGACCTTCGCAGCCAAAATGAGGGGAGGGGTGGTGGTAAGGATCCAGAGGGGCGGGACGGGGGTGGGGAGAGGGGGGCCGTGTTTTGGAGTTGCGTTCTCTGAGGCAGGAAGATTGCATTGGGCAGTTCTTGATTGAGCTGGAGTCGAGATTAAAGTGTGGTAACCACAATACATTTTATTCTGCAAATCCGGTTTTTTTTGTCTTGTTTTTAATAAAGACATCATGTATGGAATACAGTTGAAGTTTAAGTAATGATTGATGGCGATGGATGGATGATGATGATGACATAAAAAGAACGGAAAGAGGAATATAACTGAAATGGAAAACGGATTGAAAATCTACGCGGAATAAGGAAAGATAAAAAAAAGAATCTTAAAGGGAAAAGCTTACTATAAGCCGATATTACCTCTGACAACAAATGCAAAAATTTTTTCCTTTAATATCACTTGATCTTTGCGTAAAGTTCCATAACATTTAAAGACTTTATCAAGTTCCGGAAAATGTATCTCTGAGGGAAAAGGAAAAATAATTTTTTCTCACTTAAGTTTTATTATTTCAAGTACGGAATTTTGGTGTTTCTTATTGAACTCCTCAATGTCCAGTGAATTTCTTCCACTTTATCTTCTTAAAGTAACTTTTTAGGTTTGTGTGAACCATATTCTTACTATACCGAAGCATTTCAAAATGCAAATCTAGTTGACAAGATTCTCAAATCATTTGGCAGTAAGGTTTCCAATGCATTTTAAATATAATTTCCTTCCGTAGGGGGGTGGTGACTTCAGTGCACCTCACGCGGTGCACTGTAGGCATTATTTAAGGGTCTTTGCAGCGTCCCTTCGGCACCTAGCTGCAACCTCTTTCATTCCTTTCACTGTGCCTCCGTTCATATTCTCTTTCCATCCGACATTCCAGCCTCTCCTAACAATTGTTTGAAAGTGCAACTGCGAGGTTTGCCTCCTGTTACACCTTTCGAACCTTACCGCCAATTTCCCTTTCAGCGCTGAGTGGCCTCATAGGTCTCAGCGCCAGCCTTTGGCCTAGATTTAACAGTCTATTCTATTCTAAATATAATTCCATGTCCTGTGTTCTGCTGGGCCTCTGACCTATAGTCTTCCTTTATACAGGACTTTGGAAATTCGAAGGTTTTCTCTCGGGCGTGGTACAAGATCCTCCTGCTGACTTAGTTACCCGCTCGAATCTCCTTTCATCTCGCTGGGAACGTTTGCTCGGCTCCTTGTCTAATTAAGCTATTTCCGATGTTGCTGACGGCGTTACTTCTGCCCCTTGTCTTATTTATAATGGATCCCCTAAGGTGGTGTTGTCCCCTAAAGCTACTCTTTCATATTTATTCACTCATGCACATATAGAAATGTGTGTATATGTACATGTATGTAATGTATATATATATACATGTATATATATTATATATATACATATATATATACACACATACAGTATACATATGTATATATAAAATATATATATATATGTGTATTACTGTATGTATGAATATATATATATATATACAAATATATATATTATATATATATATATATATATATATATATATATATATATATATAAATATATATATATATATATATATAAATATATATATATATATATATATAAATATATATATATATATATAAAATCTCACTAATGCAAACATTAACACATAAATATATCTTGTGCTCATCAATGTTCAGTGCGTCGTTTGAAAGAGAGAGAGAGAGAGAGAGAGAGAGAGAGAGAGAGAGAGAGAGAGAGAGAAGAAAGTCTAGAATAAAGAGAGTGAGTTATGGGTTGTGGCCCAGTGCCAAATGTCAGTGCCACAAGGTCCTGTCTTCTCATCCAACCAGTTCAGTGAATTGAGGATCATTCATACACACAATACTAAGATAATCTGCTGGAGATAATATATATTTTAATGAGGGAATTAACCTTAGTCTCTCTCTCTCTCTCTCTCTCTCTCTCTCTCTCTCTCTCTCTCTCTTTGCGTGGACGGGTTGATAAGCAGACTCACACACTCTGTTTGAAATCCATTGTCCTCTTGACCTACTTAGTATAGACTAATCTACTTGGGAGCCGGGTGACGGAGATGGGTCACGGCAGGTCCAAAATATAAACAAGATAAAAAGCCCTCCCAAATAAGACAACCCTTTCTAATTGTAAGGGCCTATGATTTTATATATATACTCGTATATAGTGTGTGTGTGTGTGTGTGTGTGTGTGTGTGTGTGTATGTGTCAAGAGGATCTGTATTGCGGCTTATCACACTCCTCTTGTGAACTAACAATAAACGTTGTATTCACGCGTGAAGAGGAATCGTGACGATAGCTTGTGAGATTTTCGCTTCCAGCAAGCTTAAGTTTGATCATACAGAGGGCAACAAGAAGGACAATGATTTCCAATCTTCTTTGGCCCTACACTCTGAGGATAGTTACTCCTCCTTCCCTTCCTGTTTTTTCTTCGGTTCAGGGCTACATAAAGACAGTCGGTCGTGCTGGTCTGGCTGGCCTCTGCAATGGGGAAAAGAGGTTTGTGTTATAATTGTCCGTCCAGTTAACGAACCGTATTCGTGCCACTAAGCTTTTAGTTTTCTGTAAAAGAAAACTATGGAGCTGGCTTTGTCTGTCCGTCCGCACTTTTTCTGTCCGCCCTCAGATCTTAAACACTACTGAGGCTAGAGGGCTGCAAATTGGTATGTTGATCATCCACCCTCCAATCATGAAACATACCAAATTGCAGCCCTCTATCTTCAGTAGTTTTTATTTTATTTAAGGTAAAAGTTAGCCATAATCGTGCGTCTGGCAGCGATATAGGACAGGCTACCACCGGGCCGTGGTTAAAGTTTCATGGGCCGCGGCTCACACAGCATTATACCGAGACCACTGAGAGATAGATATATTTTCGGTGGTTTTGATTATACGCTGTACAGAAAACTCGATTGCGCCGAATAAACTTCGGCGGATTTTCCGTTTTTTTTTTGCTATTAAGAGTTACAGATTTTGCCAGCGTACTTCTGTCCAGAATGCTTAGATACATCTGTCTGAAGTGTGTATGCATACACCTGCATACACACATCTGTCTGATGTGTGTACGCAGGTATATGCTAACACAACTGGCCTAGCAAGTCGGACGCCATTCTCATACGGCTTATCTCTTTTATAAATACTTTCGTGCGATAGTCCCTAGAACACGGCTTTGAAAACAGCCTCGGCTTTCAATTAAATGGGCCTATATTATCTAATCTCTGAGAAGACTCACTCCAGAGAGCAGCATTCCATGTGATTCAATTTGGTCGTTATCGGTGACATGATTAGAGCAGCTGAAGTCTAAATATGTAGTCTACTGAAGTTCATTTTTCCAACTAGAGTGTATGTGTGTGTGTGTGTATGTGTGTGTGTATGTCTGGTTTGCATATGTTAGCCTCCTACGAGTTTGTGTGTGTGTGTGTGTGTGCTCTGAATCCACTCTTATCATTCACTGAGTTTGAGTTTATCACACAAACTTTTCCATTTGCTTGTGCATGCTTGCTTGTGTTTGCCCACGATTTGCAAGTAAATGAGGCCGAGTTCTCAACTGTATCGAAGCAGGGATCTCCGCGTGGGTGTGTGTGTGTGTGTGTGTTTGCGTGCTGATAGCATAATCCTTTCATTACAGGTGGCCTGGGGGGGATTTCCCGTGGGTTGAGAATTCTTTTGGGTCACGAGATAAAAGGCAGCGGAATAAAGATTAGATTAATCTTTTTATATCTAAAGCGCTCAGGATTCTGTATGTCTATGAGCACATCTCTCTGTCAGTTAGATATTGGTGTAATGATACTTTTTTTTTGGAACCTAAAAATTGTGAGGAAGAGTAATTAGAAAAATTATGGATGACTTTTGGCGTTTTGAGAATCAAAATGACTCCCGTCGTCATCAACGTCGTGGTTGTATGTATGTGTGGAGAGAGAGAGAGAGAGAGAGAGAGAGAGAGAGAGAGAGAGAGAGAGAGAGAGAAATTCCGTTGTTATAAATATACTTAAAATTACCTCAACAGACAAGTGTAGTAAACAACGACGTGTCAACACAAGCGATGTGAAACAACACTTCCTCCAAGAAGCACGACAACAAGAACAACAACGAGCAACAACAACAACAACACCACTTCCAGTTACACGGAGGAGAAAAGTGAGCGAGAAATCCCTGGCCAGTCATAAGAAATGTTTATCACTGGGTCGTAACCAGAAACACCACTTCCAGAATAAGCCTACCGAGACGCACCACAGAAATATTCACCCTCGTTATCCGAACGCGCGCCCCTCAAGCAGCGGATGTCTGAAGTGTTTGCCTCTGCAAACGGCTGCGAATTAATGGGTGCAATTACTCACGTTCTGACGTCTTCCAAGCTCTATCATTAAAATAAACAAGACCTAACGAGAAAATAGATAAATAAATTGTGTGAAAAAGTAAGCGAATGTCAGCTTATCATTCAAGATAGGATGAATAAGTATCCTCTCAGTATTTTCAACCATGAGTCGATATGAAAGCGATTTTCAGTCTGTAAATTAAGTGCCTAGCTGTTTGAACACCTGTCGATAAAGTAAACTGTGGGTTCTGTTTCTGAAAGAGACAAAAATGCGGGGAATTTTTTTTTTTTTTTTGTCAGTTTGTTTACTTGTTCAACGGACGTTTGGCTATTAAGGGTACACGTGAAGTATATAAATACCGAACGTAGAAACGCACGCAAGAAAATTCTTACGGCAGTAAATGATTATAATCTAAATTATAATGCAGCACAATTTATATTCTAATTAGCTGCTTTATATTTCTTTACTTTGCAATAATTGGGTGCATTTTAATGAAATTCATCTGAAGCATAGGCCTACTTTGTAATTGACGGAGTACGACTGGAACCAGCAAAAATGAAAAGTTTCCCAGCAATAAGACGTTTACCCTATCTAGGTATACTAAGAAATATTTTGCCCCTTCCCTCTTATAACTTTATGTTAAGCCTCTTCATAATTGACTGACTGCTACCTTTGACCAGTACGAGGTGCTAAATGGATTTTTTGCCTCGTGAAGCTTCATTACTCTTGGAGATCCCCCATTGAGCGTAAGTGTTTCAACGGATCAGAGAGTTTTGAGATGGTCTGGTCATGTGGGGAAAGTGGAAGATGTGTCGGTGAAAAGTGGAAGATAAGTTGTTGAAAAGTGGAAGATATATTGGTAGAAGTGTAGGGAGGATCGAGAATAGGAAGACTAGGAGAGAGAGATGAATAGATGGAGTGGAATAGGTATAGAAAAGGAGGAGCCTCAAATAAGATAGAGGGGGAATGGCGCAGATGTGTTCCTGGTAATCCTCTGTGTACGTGTTTGAAGCAGCTGGTGTTGTAGAAGTTTTTTGCACGGGGGGATCATCATCTACCCAGCAATTTAAGCGTGAACTTGGCAGTGATCACTGTCCTTTCTTTACTCATGAGAAATCCTATGTTAGAGGAAACTGCTGAAAGTTGAGAATATATACGGTATATATATATATATATATATATATATATATATATATATACATAATTTTTATATATATATATATATATAATGTATATATATATATGTATGCATAATGTCTGCATGTATGCATATACGCATAATGAGTGTATTTAGCTGTGCTATCACAAACACCGCAGTTTGCTTGTCTGTTATTACGATGGCAAATAAATCAATAATAGCACCAATTAGAGAGTAAAATGGATACGATGAATACAAAACGACTCGTGAAACTTTAATTCGCGCTTTGACATTCAGTGAATGAGTGTGAAAGCATTTGCCTCGACCGCTCAATGCAGGTGAATAATAAATGATGTTTAATTGAGAGAGAGAGAGAGAGAGAGAGAGAGAGAGAGAGAGATTTCCTTGGGTGTCATAGTAGTCCCTTCCATCATCATGCGTGATGATTTTCTATTTTTGTATCGCTCACCAACTTGTCCCGTGTTTCTCTAGTTTACCCTTTTGTGTCTCTTTTGTTTACCCTAATTTGCAATCCATTCTTCTTCTTCATTACGACCGACGTCTTCTAGGACTTTGAGAGGCCTAGAATGTCTCGGTATTTCCATTTACCTGGTCTTACTTCTTCCTAATGGATACCATATTCTTTGGAAGCTTGAATTTCAAGTCAACGGTCCCTTTGGTGGGCTTGTTCCATAGGAAAACGTTTAAACTTCTGAATAATAATAATAATAATAATAATAATAATAATAATAATAATAATAATAATAATAATAATAATAATAATAATAAAAAGGATGGCTGTATTATGCGAATTTATCTTATACAGTATCTTTTCTATTTTCCTTATAATTCGCTTTTCAGACTCAACGATGTTGATCAGCAATATTCATATTGGAAAAAGGATAGTTTGTGGAATGCGGGAAGTCTTTTATTGAAATGTTCAATCAGAAATAATAATAATAATAATAATAATAATAATAATAATAATAATAATAATAATAATAATAATAATAATAATAATAATTTCATCAAGGGAAAGTTAGAATATTCAGGTTATTTTGTGATACCTCAAACTAGAAATGAGTCGCAGTCACGATTTGATTAATTACGTGTCTAGAGCCACTTAGCAATTCTCTCTCCTTTTAGAACTGTGTCGTAACTGTGGTTTATGGGCAATGGCGCTTCTGCCATCTGTGCAGGTTGTAACATTTTAATTATTATGAAGCGTAATGCTTAATTTTTATATTTAACATTTACTTGTTCGAGCGCAATAGCGCATTTATTGAACGAACCCATAATCCTTCCTAGCTGCTGTTTTGAACTTATTTGAGAAAAGAGAGTATATTTGCACTATATATATATATATATATATATATATATATATATATATATATATATATATATATATATATATATATATATATATATATATATATATATTTACTAACAGGACCTCACACGCATATAAATACAGCTGGACTACATGTCCGGCCATTTTACGGATACTTGACAATGAGGACTGTTTGCCCTAGAAAGCTGTAAGTTTTCTTCAATAAATATCTCCGCTAGATACCATCCAGTTTCAATGAGGTCCTGTTAGTAATTGTATTAATGCACAGAACAGTTGTGTAAGTGATAAGTTAATATATATATATATATATATATATATATATATATATATATATATATATATATATATATATATATATATATATATATGTATGTATGTCTATACCTGTATATACATATATATATATATACATGTGTGTTTGTGTGTGTATGTGAGTGTTTGTGTGCACAACATTTGACCTCAGATGGAGTGGAAAAATTAAATTCCCAGTTCTCAGCAATTCTTTTGGGAGGAAGTGTCGATCCCCACGTCATCCACTTTGACTCTGACCCACATAAGTCGATTAAGTACCAGGTATCAACAATTGCGCAGTAGATGTTAAAAAAAAACCGGTTAAATCTCTTACCCGACCCCGCCACTACCCATATGACTGGTGAGCATTTAGATAAAACCATTTGGAGCATATTTATGTTAACGAGAAAGAATTGTGCAATAACTTATTCAACTGGTCGTATTTCAGACTCGCCCCATTTTAACATTTATCGTCTTGCTTTGAATAAAAGATCCTGCTCTCTCTCTCTCTCTCTCTCTCTCTCTCTCTCTCTCTCTCTCTCTCTCTCTCTCTCTCTCTCTCTGTCTTGGGACGCTAGTTTGTTTTTAGAATTAATCCAAAGTACGTGTCACAGTTGTCTTTGTCCCTCATTATAATCTTTGAATGTCTGTACGAATGCCTCCTTATACTTGTTGCACGCATCGGGGTTGAATCGTTATTTTGCAAGAGGTGCAAACAACCCTATATTCAGTTCCTCGGGCACGAACCTTAATTGCGGAGCTGTTGCAACAGCATTAGTTAGAGGTATTGGTGTTTTTGTCTATCAGTCATTATGTGTTGTTACACTGGCTTAGGATGGAGCAACAGGAGAGAGAGAGAGAGAGAGAGAGAGAGAGAGAGAGAGAGAGAGAGAGAGAGAGAGAGAGAGAGAGAGAGAGAGAATTGTTACCTGGGTTATGATGGAGCAACAGGAGAGAGAGAGAGAGAGAGAGAGAGAGAGAGAGAGAGAGAGAGAGAGAGAGAGAGAGAGAATAATTACGCTGACTTATGATGGAGCAACAAAAGAGAGAGAGAGAGAGAGAGAGAGAGAGAGAGAGAGAGAGAGAGAGAGAGAGAGAGAGAGAATTGTTATCCTGGCTTATGATGGAACAACAAAAGAGAGAGAGAGAGAGAGAGAGAGAGAGAGAGAGAGAGAGAGAGAGAGAGAGAGAGAATAGGTGTATCCCTTAACAACGACACCAAATTCTTCCTTTCCTTCAAGGACGGAACCTGTTGCAGCATTGGTGTATGTTAATAAAATAAATCATTTTTTTTTTATATTTCTTTGTGTTATTATCGGATACCAGGTTTCGCAAGTGGCAGTAATTCAAGGAAATTTTGCGCTATTGATTCCATTTTATAGTAATTTTTTTTCCAGACATCATTTAGCGTTTATAATCCTGATTTTTGCGTAGTATTAAAGATTTCGTGAGAAGAAGAAGAAGAAGAAGAAGAAGAAGAAGAAGAAGAAGAAGAAGAAGGAGGAGGAGGAGGAGGAGGAGGAGGAGGAGGAGGAGGAGGAAGAAGAAGAAGAGGAGGAGGAGGAGGTAGAAGAAGAAGAAGAAGAGGAGGAGGAGAAAGAAAAGAAGAAGAAGAAGAAGACGAGGAGGAGGAGGAGGAGGAGGAGGAGGAGGAGGAAAAAGACGATGTTTCAAATTAATAACATGATTATTTTATACTGTGGCAGCACATATACACAAATGTACACATACCTTTGATATACTGTATATTTGAACATGCATGTAAAGTTCCGTCCAGTCTCTCTCTCTCTCTCTCTCTCTCTCTCTCTCTCTCTCTCTCTCTCATCATTCCCCAGATAGGTGCTTAACCTCATTATCACAACGCTTAAGATCAAGCACTGTGAGTAAGCTTTATTATTATCTATACTTTCGCCTGTTCTCGTTTCCCTTTCGTTTACATCAGATTCATTTCAAACGATTGTTCTTTCATTTTTGAGCGTTAGTAATTCAGGTTTTCTTTCATGAATCTCTCTTTTACGTTGCAACGAGAGTTTGATGCTTAAAACATTACATAAACCGCTGATATAATTATATTTGATATATATTATTTAAAAAAAAATTATATATATATATATATATATATATATATAATATATATATATATATATATATATATATATATATATATATATATATATATATATATATATATATATATATATATATATATATATATATATATATATATATATATATATATATATATATATATTAGAGAGAGAGAGAGAGAGAGAGAGAGAGAGAGAGAGAGAGAGAGAGAGAGAGAGCAGTTCAGTTCGTGTGTGCTGATTTTGTAATAAAGCTTAGTCTATTCGCGAGCCTGGAATTCTAAATAAAACCATGAATTGTGTGGCCTTCAAATTCGCCGTTGTCGAAACTACGTCATCACCACAGAGCGTGATTTGCAAAGCACTTATTTCCCTTTGATGTGAACAAATCACGTGGAACAAAGTTTATGCTTACTGAGAGTAAAACCTGTTGAAAATGCACCGCTAACGTTGTCATTATCGAGGGCTGAACGTGCTTCTTGGATTAGGAACTAGGACCGTTTCGTCTGAAAACTGCGAAAGCGCATTATAGTTTTCAAAGTTTGTTACTGATGTTAATGCAATCATAACAGATATGAGGGGAATTGGTTTTTATATATACAGCATTTATATATACATATATATATATATGTATGTATATATTATATAAATATTATATAATATATATATATATGATATATATGTATTTATATATAAGTATATATATATATATATATATATATATATATATATATATATATATATATATATATATATATATATATATATATATACTTTGCAACATTCACAAACATCCACTGGTTTTAGGAATGCGTAAATGCGTATGTCAAGAAACCCCAATTCAAAACATTGGCTTAGGGGTATTATAGTAAGAAAACTTCTCTCAAGACATGCAAGGGTTTGAAGAACCTCTTATTCGCCTAGAAATTCTAATTCTAAACAACGCACTCCTTTTCCTTTTAGGAATGCTGGAGAAGAAGGCACTCATTAAATGAAGGCGCTGAGGAAAGACGTACTGAGTCATTGCATAAATGTGCCTCTTTGCATACGTTGCACAGATAATGACTTAGTGCCGTCATTATTGTTATTGTTATTAATTGCCCTTTCGGGGATTCTTCTCGTGTAAAGAAAGCGGCTAGCTGGTAGCAACCAGAAAACCTGTGTAACGTTCTCACGGCGTTTGGGAGGAAAACCGGTGTAAGCATTAGAATAGCCTTTACTGTACGTGTGTCACACGTGTCTTGATGATGTATGACCTCTCCCAGCTTAATCTACTTGGCCTCAGAGGTAAATATTTGCTTGCTGAATGACCAAGTTTTGGGTGGTCTCTGAATAGTCTCATATCTTAAATTCTGCGTGCTGTGACGATTACCGTAGACTACTGCGATGGTTGTTTTGAATTCGAACGGTTTTTATGAATTTGCCGAGAAGGAAACTAGAATCTGTAATTATTACTACGGGTGGTTAATAGTGGAACGCTTCATGTTTGGGGAAACAGTGGAATTTTTCATGTGCTCTGCACACCGTCGCCTTTTCAGGCAGTTACACTCATTGCTAAGGTCAGCAAAGTCACGTTGAATTTGAAGGGTCATGTCTACATAACCCTTGCCCAGAAATCCGAATATATATAATATATATATATATATATATATATATATATATATATATATATATATATATATATAATGTATTATATATATACTGTATATATATATATATATATAATGTATTATATATATATATATATATATATATATATATATATATATATATATATATATATATATATATATATATATATAATACAAATTGTGTGTAGGCATAAGTATCTTCGTAGACATACCTTTACAGTAAATAATGAATGAAGTGTGTTGGTACAGAGGGAAAGAAAGGGTGAAGCAAGTCTGTTTGTCATTCCGTCGCGATGTAAACTCGCGACAGCAGTTTCTCTCTGCTGATGTTGCACGATGACGGAAGCATAAGGTTGGCAGCCATGACTCTCGGCTAAAAATGTTGGTCAGCCTGACGCAGCAGATGTCTGAACGAAGAGGAACATGTTTGAATAAGGGCACAGTTTAAAAAAAAAATTCTGATTACTTAACGATGTCGCATATGTTTTGTTATAAGAAAACCCACGTAAATATTTTCTCTCTCCCGGGAATTCTGTTACAGTTTTCAATATATATTGTACTGTAAAAAAAATTACACTCTTTATTCAGCTTTTCAGAAAATTTAGTAAAGTTTTAGTTATGTAACAGAAGATTTTTTTGGAATTTTATTTATCTTGTTTTGCAGGAAATGGAGTTTTAAGCTATGGTTTTAATGGTTTTGGAAGCGTAATTTTAATTTGTGTCGCCTTTTTTGTCACGAATAAAAGTGTTATTTGCAAATAATCCGTTTGTACATAAAGAATTAAAACCTTATGATTGTCGCTTTTAAAATCAATAAAGATATCATTTGTATTTTATCTATATATATTCGTAAGAAATACACATTCAGTCGTTTGTAATCACATTTATCTAGTCTCCAATTCTCGAATCCTTTGCTCAGTCTCTCTCCACGGAGACGTATTTCCAAAAGGCAAAACAGCTTATCATCTTTACAAGTCTTCAGATGTTTACACACGAAACGCAAAAGATGCCTTTTTAAAAATCATGATATACAGGATTTTTCGGTTGTTGTATGCTCTGAGGTGCGCATGCGCATAATTTTCTCAATGACCATGCATATATGTAAATGAAAAAGATAATAGTATTAAAGTGGTTAAGACTATTAAACAGATATCATCAATAATAATAATAATAATAATAATAATAATAATAATAATAATAATAATTTGTCATGGCAGCAGCTAAAAGACAGATGACTTGCTTGTTCCCAGGGAATAGTAATATCATGTCAAACAAAGTGTGTTATATGATTTGACAATAAAATCAATATATCGAAAATGAACTTTCAACTTCTCTGTGCTGCAGGGTGACAAATATTCTTTTTTTTTTCATTTGCCTCTTCTTTGAAAAAAACGATAGAATAAAGCCAGTATCTTTTTTTGTTAGTGTTGCTTCCACGCATTAGTTCTCTGTGAAAAACTGGAGGAGAGGAGGTACCAGTTAATTGTTTTTATTTGATTTGTCATTTCTCTTTTTTTTTATAAGAAAGGCTGGACTAATTCAAGGAATAATGATAGATGACCTTTCTTCTTGTCCTTCGGTATAGTCATTCTCACTTATAATAAGAGTTTCAGTAAGGCGATTGTATGGATTTGAACTATCAGTTCAAGGACTCACTTCCCTTCTAATCAGTTTCAGTCTTCTGTAAAAGAGAACTGTTGTGACGGCTTTGTCTGTCCGTCCGCACTATTTCTATCCGCACTTTTTTTCTATCCGCCCTCAGATCTTAAAAACTACTGCGGCTAGGGGGCTGCAAATTGGTATGTTGATTATTCATCCTCCAGTCACCAAATATTCCGAATTGCAGCCCTCTAGCCTCAATAGTTTTTTTTATTTTTTTTTTATTTTATTTAATCATGGTTAAAATTAGCCACTACCGGGCCGTGGTTAAAGTTTCATGGGCCATGGCTCATACAACATTATACCGAGACCACCAAATAGATCTATTTTCGGTGTGGCTTTGATTATACGGTGTACAGAAACTTCGGCGCATTTTTACTTGTTTCATTCGCTACGCACTAAGCAAAAAGAATGTGGAATTGTGACAATAAAGAATGTGGGATGAGGTTTAGGTCCGCTTTAGACAACATACCGTTCTAATATAAGCCCTTTTAGCCCAATAGCAGGGTTAGTGCCGTCAGTGTACCTCACCCGCGGTGCACTGTAGGCATTACTTAAGTTCTTTGCAGTGTCCTTTCGTCCCTTAGCTGCAACCCCTTTCATTCCTTTTACTGTACCTCCATTCATATTCTTTCTTAATAAATCTTACTTTTCACCCTCTTCTAACAACTTTCCATAGTGCAGCTGCGAGGTTTTCCTCCTGTTACACCTTTGTAACCTTTTACTCTCAATTTTCCTTTCAACGCTGAATAACCTCATAGGTCCAAGCGCTTAGCCTAAATTGTATATTCTATTTTATTCTATAATCCTTTTCATTGTACTTAAAGTATCATTACTTGAAAATTACTTATGCTTACTTTGCCTAATAAGAATAACAACATCACACAAACGATTTAGCTTAAAGAACCAAGCAAAACCAGTTTTGAAGTTTAACAGAAGAGAAACTGTGATGAGGTTTCGTTCCTCTGAGGGAAAACATTCTCTAATATAGCATTTATATAATGCTAAATAAATCATTATTTGAAAGTTACTTACGTTTATCCTGCCGCTCACGAATATCAGTGCCACAGAACGACTTCGCTCAAAGAAGAAAATATCTGAATAAAAGTGATTTCACCAACAGCACGAAGGGCTCGAGGTCAAACAGCCTTAGAAACAGCGCTCGTTAAAAACGATAGATTTGTGAATGGTGTGCACGTGACACCAGGCCTTAATAGGGGATCAGTTGACGGGGGCGCTTAGTCATCCATGTCTCATTTCGCAGCGTTTTTCCTGAAATATCACTGGGAAATGATTCCTGCAGTGATATGTATTTTGAGAGTCGCTGTTGACGTTTTTAGTTTTCTGCCAGAGAAAATTATCGAGGATGGCTGTTTGTCTGTCCGTCCGTACTTTTTCTGTCCGCCCTCGGATCTTAAAAACTATCAGGGCTAGAGGGCTGCAAGTTGGTATGTTGATCATCCACCCTCCAATCATCAAACATATCAAATTGCACCCTTCCAGCCTCGGTAATTTTCAATTTATTTAAGGTTAAAGTTAGCCATAATCGTGCGTCTGGCACCGCTACAGGTGCCAACAACGCAGGCCACCACCGGGACGTGACTGAAAGTTTCATGGGTCGTAGCTGAGAGTTTTATGGGCCGTGGCTGAGACGCTGTACAGAAAACTCGATTGCGCCGAAGAAACTTCGGCTCATATTTTACTTGTTTTTTTTTTTTTTACCATTTTCACATTAGATTTTAGTTCCTTTCAGTGGTTTGAGTGTGGTGCTTTACCAGTTGTCATTCTTTGTAGCAGCAGATTTTTTCTCGGACGCAAAGATATCGACTTAATTATGGGGTCTCTGAGAGAAAGAGAAACCGAGATAGATGACAATCTGTGTGTAACTGTATGAAGGAGAGATGACTTTGTAGTTTGGAGCCCTCTTGGGTTTATAGTCTGTTGACCTCTCTTTATATATATACTCTATATATATATATATATATATATATATATAATATATATATATATATATATATATATATATATCTATATCTATATATATATATATATAATATAATATATATATATATATATATATATATATATATATATATATATATACACTGTCTGTCTCTCACACACACACACATATATATATATATAATATATATATATATATATATATATATATATATATATATATATATATATATATACACACTGTCTGTCTCACACACACACACACTATATATAAATATATATATATATATATATATATATATATATATATATATATATATATACTGTATATAGTCTGTGTGTGTGAGACACAGGCAAACGGACAGAAAAACAGACAGACAGACAGGCAGGCAATCAGATAGACAGACAGACAGACAGGCAGGCAGGCAGGCAGGCAGGCAGGCAGAGTATAAATATCCCGTAGTATTCTTGGCTTCTGCTCTTTGAACTGTTCTGTTGGTAAACAGAAAATTATTGCGTTGTATATATTCTGTGCGTGTCAGGTACTTGCTTATGCAGCAGCAAGAACCGTTATTAATTCTACTTAGTATAAAATCTTATTTATTTCTTATTTGTATCTTTAGTGACAAGGTTAACTGTTTTCTATGATATGGGTCCAATTTTATCTCTCGCTTCCAGTTTGATTTTTTTTTTTTTTTTGCTTTTCTCAAACAAATTTGGAAAATGATTGGTGTTATTGTTAGCATCTTTTACAATGTTCTCCTTTATAAAATTGTTATATTTCCCGATAGCAGTATTATCAGAAGCAGTTAACTGAAGTGTTTGGTAGTATCAACACTGGCAGTGTTGGGATATAAGGCTTAAAAATCCCGTTTATATATATATATATATATATATATATATATATATATATATATATATATATATATATATATATAAATATATATATTATATATTTATATATATTATATATTTATATATATGTATGTATATATGTGTGTATATATATATATATATATATATATATATATATATATGTATATATATATATACTTTATATATATAAAGGAAAACCAGTCACAGCATTGTGGGAGAAAACCTTGATTTTCGATTATTTTTTCAATCGATCTAGGCATTGATGATCTGCGGGACCCCGATATATTTCCCATGGGCATTTCTGCACAGGATGAATAGTTGAAAGTTGGTGACTATTCAAGCAGCCCTTGGTGTACCCAGTTGCAAATAGATTGGACTAACAGGTCAGGCGAGGTCAGGTGTTCATTTTAACGAGGTCTGTAAATAAATACGCGTGAGTGTGTTACACTGATGGGTGCTTGCTTTCAAGTATGTTCTTATGTGGTAGTATTTTGATATTACCCGATTTGCTTTGCGAAATCACTGCTCTTGAGATTACAAAGTTCGATGAATGTTTTCTTTCATTCAACTATAATATTCTCGAACTTTCTCCTGCTTCTGTTTTCCCAGGAGGTTTATCGTTCTTCTTTTCCTTCCCCCCTTTCTTCTTGCTTTTCTGTCGTCCGCCCCATCAGCAACTGCAGTAGAAAAGGCTTTCCATAGAGTGACTCCCTTCATATTTCTACCAAATTGTCAGATTTTTAATAAGTCTGTTTTTTAGCCTCCTCGAGCAATATGTAAACCTCATGCATATTTCTGATGATTTATGACTGCTGAATCTCTCAAGTATGTTATACTTAGATTTTCATTCAGAGAGCTTTCGGCAATGATTTCACGCATCCAGCTGTACGCATACAGATAAATCATACATGGACTCACAGGTACAAAAATACACAGACACCAACTCCAATCTCTTGTCCAACATTTACCGCGACCACCTGCAGTTGATTAGCTAATCTGTACCCGATTAGCTTCTCGGGTCAGCAAGGTATAACACTGGGGTTGAAAACGGAACGCGTCTGTTTCAGGTCTCAGCATTGGCGACGCAAGACGTTCCTTGTTGAACCTTCCCGTTGTATTAAGAGCTATTGCACGACCTCTGTGCAACATAGAGCTGTGCTCTGCCTGCGCGTGTCTTCGCTGACGGGATTATTTTGTGGTATGGAACAGTGAGCTAATGTTATTGCCCGTGAGCTTACGAAATGGATATTGAAATTGCAGTTTAGAGGGTTTTGGGGACGCGGGATTTATGGTTTTATGTTGCTATCTTTAGCACTCCTTGATTTTGAAATTTGAGTGTCGTATGACAAAAAATATGACAATGAAGACGTACCTGGTTTTATTATTATTATTATTATTATTATTATTATTATTATTATTATTATTATTATTATTATTAAACACTAATGATGATGAAAGTTATTACCAAAGGCATTATGATGAGTAAATAATGCGAATGATGTAGACAGTTGTTATTATTATTATTATTATTATTATTATTATTATTATTATTATTATTATGACAAGTAAATAATAATGATGATGAAGACTATTATGAAAGGCATTATGACGAGTAAATAATGCGAATGATGTAGACAATTATTATTATTATTATTATTATTATTATTATTATTATTATTATTATTATTATTATTATTATTATTATTCCATACAACACAGTGAAATACCAGATTAATGCATTCGGAGAAATTTGAGTAAACAACAGCAATAATAATAATAATAATAATAACGACAATACGACAGAAAGCAAACGTGAACGATCGGTGACTGAGGCCGACTCCTGAGGGCATGTGCATTAGGGTGTCCATCTCCTTTAACCCGTTCATGGGCTACGTTACGTTACGTCAGGTCATAACTCCGGAATGGCTTTAAGGCCCGTCGACGCCTTTGTATATACACACACACACACACACACACACAGAGGAGGGAGTCAAACAAAAAAACCCTTAATAGATCTGTCGCTTTGAAACCGGTTCCACGCCGAGGTTCTTCAAACGGCGGCCGGCGTCGCCTTTTGTTTCCTCGGCCGTGACGCCTCTTCGCCCTTAATGGCGTTCCTCGGTTCTCGGAGGCTCGCAATCATTGCGTTTTGGCGGTAGGACTCTCGAGAGGCCCTTTTGGAAGGAATTCGTTGTTAAATTTCTCTTCCAGTACTGGGAGATGAACTCCTGAATATCCTCCTTTGGGAGAACCCTGTTGATACGTTTCACATATGTTGGAGACTGGTGTCACCGCTCTTAGGCGACAGTATTATGCTGGTTGAAGAATGTTATCAACGCTCTTAGGCGGTAGAGCACCATAAGAGCCCTTTCGGAAGTACACCCTTCATATATTTCGTTTTTACCGAAGGCTGCTATCGCCACTTTAGGCAGTGGAACTCCAGAGAGCTCTTTTGAAACTAGACCCTTGATATATTATATTTTCAAAAGACTGCAAATACTTAGTTTAGGCCTAGAAGTCCTGAGAGCTCTTAAGGAAGAAAGCAGCTGATAGATTGGCTTATCAGAGAATGCTCTCTGAGCCTTTAGGCAACAAAGAGTTTTTGAGTTCTCTAGGAACAATGGATGAAAGAATGCCGTCGCCGCCTTTGGGCAATATGACTCTCAGGAGCTCTTTCTGGAAGCCGTATGTCGTTGGTTTGTATGCTCCCGCAAGCATCAGTTGGGGCATACTTGAGCTGGGTGGGGTAAGCTCATCCAAATAATCTAGACTTGCAAAAGGCCTTATGGTTTTGGCAATGGGACCTTATGAGGCCTGAAGGGCCAATAGGGTAAGTAAGAGTTTTATCTACTGTTTAGGTGACAGAACTTTTAAAAGTTCAGTTGGAGGAATACCGCAGATTTATATTTTATAGAAGCTTTCGTATCGGTCCCCTTTCGTTCCTGGAAAAGTTCTTTTAAAAGACTGCGCCCAAATTGGTAGCTCAGTTAACATTGCTCGCCGCTACTGGGTAATAGAACTCTTAGAACTTAATAAAGAAACTGCTGTACTGTAAATACTTTCCATCGTTAGATATGAGTTCTCCCAAGAGCTGCATTGTGAGGAATAACGTAGACACGCCTGGGTTCTGTTTTGTCCGCCAGAACTTAGGGTCTTTAAGAGAGTCTAAAAAAAAAAAAGCAACCCAAGAGTAATTGGAGGAGGAAGGTCCCTCGAGGACCTTCGGTTGCGTAACTGCCAATCTCTTTGTTTGCTCTAATTAACCGCCGAATCAACTCCCCTGCCGAAGTAGTTGACAAGCAGAGCCTTGGCGAGATGATTGAGTCTTGTGCGTTGATTACAGAGCACTTATTTCAGCTGACAGGCAAATGAGGGCTTAAGCTGCCCCAATTTGATGGTGTGGTCGATATCTCTCGTATATATTGCTCGTGCTTCTGAGAGTCTTGCTCGCGGTGTGATAGTAAACTTAGAAACGGGTTCCCACACATATGCACACTCGTATATATGTATGTATATAATGTATACATTATATGTTCATATATATGTATATATATAATATATATGATATATATACATATATTATATATTACATATACATCTTCAGTATATATGTGTATATATATATATATATATATATATATATATATATATATATATATATATATTTATATATATATATAAACATATGGAGTATATATACACATATACATATACATCTATATACATATATATAAACATATATATATACATATGTATATATGGATAT
>NC_089754.1:46942270-46952270 GCF_040412425.1 Macrobrachium rosenbergii
GCCCGTGGGCCTGTGAATAATCCCTTATTTAGAATTGTGAAAATGGGCGTAAAAGGGCTCGAGGCACTGCTGATGAGCCCTCTATGCTTATTAAAATGGATAATTGTATAAAAGTTTTATGTACCCTCGGGGTTTAACCCAGATTTAGCCCCTATATTATGATAGTAGTTGTTGAATTATTTTCTTTGGAGGCATCTCAGTATATATATATATATATATATATATATATATATATATATATATATATATATATATATATATATACATTATATTTATATATATATACACATATATATATATATATAAATATATATATATATATATTTATATACTAACTTATATATATACTTATATATATATATATATATATATATATATATATATATATATATATATATATATATATATATATATATATATATAGGGTTAACCGTAGGAATAACCCGATAAAGATACAAGAACATAAACCAAGAAACACAAATAGCCGAGAAAACATTAAAAGAATTTTTTTCTATAACAAGAGTCCGGAGAACAATAAGATACTCATTATAAAAAATTAAAAAAAAATAAAAAAAATCAGGTCGTAACTGCCAGTCGTCTTTCTTTGAAGGTTCGTTTAAATGGAAGGAAAATGAGAAGAAACAAAGGAGTCGGGAGGAAGAGAACTAATGATTACATACCTGTTGCTTCTTCTGTATTCCCATCCTGGCGGATGTTTAATCATCTTCATAAGCAAAGCACACTTCCGGCAAAAAGAAAAAAAAAGAAAAAGTTAAATTAGAAAAGAAAGTCGCCGTTACCTGGCTCAAACGGGTCTCCTTTCTTTAATTTAAAAAAAAAATTTTTCTTAATTCCTCAACTTCCTTTCATTCGTTCCCCCTCTTTGCTTCTTCTATTGAATCTGTCTCTCTTTCATTTGCCCTTCTTTTTTTAGCGTCTCCTTTTCTTTATGTATTTCCTCACTTTTTCTCTTTCATTTTTCCCCTTTTCTTCTTTATCTGGTTTCGTTCCTCTTTGGCCGTTATTGTTTTTTTGTCATTTTTTTTTTTACCATCTTTCCGTTTTCTGTTCTTGATACAAAGGGTGGAATTTTATTCCGATTTCGATTTTACGTCAGCGTGCAGGCTTCTCTGGTCTCAGGGTATATATATATATATATATATATATATATATATATATATATATATATATATATATATATATATATATATATATATATATATATATATATATATATGCTCATATGTAAAACTCAGCCCTGGTGAAGGTCGTTCCATGTGCGTCATTATGGATATAAATATATCAAAAGAGGTGAGTCTGATATAAATAATAGTATAACCGTATGGTCTAGGACTGTTGATATATTATTTGCCTAAATTGAAGTTATATCAAAAATATAATTCCTGAGAGTCTGGTTATCCGTTGCCTTGATTGATTTGACAAGTGAGAATTTGAAGTTTATGGTCATGTCATGGTAAATTTTATTTACTTAAATTTATGGCTAAGTATATTGAGCGTTCATCTGATATTTACACAATTTTAGCTTAAAGGATTCCTTAACTTGATTTTCAAGGATAACTCCTTTATAAATGTAATAGTTTTATTTGAGGTAGATGGATATCTTAACTTCCTCTACTTATACATGAACTCAATATAAAGAATTTCATTTTTCTTATTCATGTATAGATTTTGTCGTTTGTAGGTTATAATTTTCTTTTAAAAAATCAGACATGGCTATTTTATATGTTTATTTGTAATTATTTTGCGATAGTTTGGTGTAATTATTTGGTATGATAATTATATAATTACTGAGCTTCTCCGATTCAAATAAAATCATGGCATACTCCATAAAATTGAGGAATTGTCGAATACCATATTATCCTCTACAGCACCTTCTCCTTTATATCTACTATTTATGGAAAAATTATGCTTTGTAGGGAATTAGTATCATTTTTATTATCATTTGGTGGAAATAGATGGAAACTTTGACGTGATTGCTGGCCATTTTCGCGATTAGAATACAAATTAGTTACTTCCAATCTTTCTGCTAATCGTGTTTTCCTGCTCACGACGTAATTGCCTTAATCATTCAGCGTTTCTGTAAGTTGTATCGTAAACTGAACAGCAGTTTTCGTCCTTGGTGTTCCTTTAATATAGCAGGTTAAATGGCTGATTAACCTAATTCCTCTTAATTAAAAATCACACGGCATAAAGCTCGGTATTTTCATACATTTGTAAAGTGCCAAGTGTGAAAGCTCCTTCATTGAATCTTAGTATTTTACTGGTGTTTTAGCGTGAAGGTTTATCTCTACGAGCGCTCTATCAGGCTTTGCCGAGGGTACAACGGTCGAGATTATACCTGTCCTTGATCGTAATTGCCGCTGGATGGCAAGGGAAACTGAAAAGGTCTCGCGAGGAAAATCTTTATTACGTCCTAATCTCTCCTCCATGACCTTTCAAGTCTACTTGAAGGAGAGATCTTCTTGTCAATGGAGAGCTTCTCTCTCTCTCTCTCTCTCTCTCTCTCTCTCTCTCTCTCTCTCTCTCTCTCTCAAGGGGCTGGAAAAGGCTGCTTATCTATCAGTGTACAAGTAAACTCTCTCTCTCTCTCTCTCAAGGGCACGGAAAAGGCTGCTTATGTATCAGTATACAAGTAAACATCAAACTAGATTTTTGTCTCTCTCTCTCTCTCTCTCTCTCTCTCTCTCCCTCTCTCTCTCTCTCTCTCTCTCTCTGGGCAGTGGAAGAAGGCTGCTTATGTATCAGTGTACAAGTAAACATCAAACTAGATTTTTGTCTTCTCTCTCTCTCTCTCTCTCTTCTCTCTGTCCTGTCCAGGAAGAAGGTTGCTTATGTATCAGTGTACAAGCAAACATCAAACTAGATTTTTGTCCTCTCTCTTTCTCTCTCTCTCTCTCTCTCTCTCTCTCTCTCTCTGTCCAAGGAAGAAGGCTGCTTATATCAGTGTACAAGCAAACATCAAACTAGATTTTTGTCCTCTCTCTCTCTCTCTCTCTCTCTCTCTCTCTCTCTCTCTCTCTCTCTCTCTCTCTCAAGGGGCACGGAAAAAGGCTGCTTATGTATCAGTATACAAGTAAACATCAAACTAGATTTTTATCTCTCTCTCTCTCTCTCTCTCTCTCTCTCTCTCTCTCTCTCTCTCTCTCTCTCTCTCTCTCTCTCTCTCTCTCTCGCGGGCAACGGAAGAAGGCTGCTTATGTATCAGTGTACAAGTAAACATCAAACTAGATTTTTGTCCTCTCTCTCTCTCTCTCTCTCTCTCTCTCTCTCTCTCTCTCTCTCTCTCTGTCCAAGGAAGAAGGCTGCTTATATCAGTGTACAAGCAAACATCAAACTAGATTTTTGTCCTCTCTCTCTCTCTCTCTCTCTCTCTCTCTCTCTCGGGCAACGGTAGAAGGCTGATTATGTATCAGTGTACAAGCAAACATCAAGCAAGATTTTGTCTTCTCTCTCTCTCTCTCTCTCTCTCTCTCTCTCTCTCTCTCTCTCTCTCTCTCTCTCTCTGTGTCTACGGAGGAAGGCTGCAGTTTGAAATTCGCTCCGGGATAAGAAGATCCACATAGAAGATTTTATTCGGTTACGCAAATAGACCGTCAGAGGTCTGCCGTAATCCGGAGTCTAAGTCCGTTGTAATGAACTGGAGGGAGTCGCTCCTTTTCCACTGCAGGGAAGACAAGACTCTCTCTCTCTCTCTCTCTCTCTCTCTCTCTCTCTCTCTCTCTCTCTCTCTCTATAAGAATTTCAATTGGTTTTCCTCACAATTTCTCTCTCTCTCTCTCTCTCTCTCTCTCTCTCTCTCTCTCTCTCTCTCTCTCTCTCTCTCTATAATATATATATATATATATATATATATATATATATATATATATATATATATATATATATATATATATTATATAAAAATTCCATCTGGTTTCCATCCTCTCTCTCTCTCTCTCTCTCTCTCTCTCTCTCTCTCTCTCTCTCTCTCTCTCTCTCTCTCTCTCCCAAATGCCGGTGGAACTCCTCACAGCCTAAAGCCTACTTTAAGTTTCAACCCTCCTTAGAATATTTGGAATCGTTTCATGAAGAGATTCTTAAGTTCTTAGCCCATACTTGCTCCTGTTTTAGTGACCTCGTTTCGACTCCTTTCTTTTGTTTTGTTTTTTCTTTTTTTTTTTACATCTGTTGCTGACGTGGGAGTGTATTTTTGTCCAGTATTTTGCGTTTCATGATTCGTGGTTTCTTATATTCGATTGGACGAATCGTCTATCAAAGGTCAATTTTTACCTTGTGATAAAAATGGCACATAAACACACCAAAACACATTCACAAACTCAAATATATATATATATATATATATATATATATATATATATATATATATATATATATATATATATATATATATATATATATATATATATATATATATATATATATCTGTGTATATGTGTGTGTATGTATGTATAACCAAAACACAGGCACACACATACCCTGTACATATGCACATTTGTTGATATTCATACATATGTATATGTATAATATATATATATATATATATATATATATATATATATATATATATATATATATATATTTATATATAGATATAGATAGATAGAGAGATATAGAGAGAGAGAGAGAGAGAGAGAGAGAGAGAGAGAGAGAGAAAACTGTCTCCCCTCACGTATGCCTAACTGTGTGACTAACTAGAACACTAGAACCATCTTTTTTCCTTATGTGAATGTTCTTTAACGAGCGAATTCCTGAAGATCAGTCCGTCCTTCCTTGGGATTTGAACCCAGATCCTCTTGCTGGTGAGGCAATTGTCTCAACTGTTAAGCCATTGGCATACTTTCTCTCTCTCTCTCTCTCTCTCTCTGTCTCTCTCTCTCTCTCTCTCTCTCTCTCTCTCTCTCTCTTCTCTCTATATATATATATATATATATATATATATATATATATATATATATATATATATATATATATATATATACACACACACATACATATATGTATACATATATATATATATATATATATATATTATAAATTTCTGACTCTCAAGGGACCGAACCCCGGTCTTTCGAATGAGAGTCCAGGGCATTAGCAATTCGGGCACAAAGGTCATCAAAAGGAGTTGGAACCTAATGCCCTGGACTCTCACTGAAAGACCTGGGTTGGTCCCGTGGTGAGTCAGAAATTTATATGTGATATATATAACATGTATGTATATATATATATATATATATATATATATATATATATATATATATATATATATATATATATATATACATATATATATATATATATATATATATATATATATATATATATTATATATATATATTTGTGCTTCATCTAATTAAAATGACACTAAAGCAACCAGTTAATTTTCGTTTTCATTCCTCTGAAGGATATTATACTGAAAATATATTGGAGGCAAAATTATACTTCACTTTATAATCCTCCTTAAAATTCTTTTAACCTCGTTGTCCGAAGCTGAGAAACATAGTCTTTCTAGACAAAATTCTCATGCTCTAAGTATGTCAAGTCTCCCATACCTGAATCTGACCCGTCTCCGCTCGCGCCAAGGTCTTAAGGCTCGATGCAAGCTTAATACCACTTTTTTGTCTTTAATGGAATTTGGAGGTAACCATACACTAGACCTTCTACTTTTATCAGGACTTTGGACTGTCATGAACATAAACAATCACTGATTAATTTGGTGATTTCTTCTCGTGTGATTTTGAACTTTTCTTTCGTAAGAAAGAAGAAAATGTAGGGATGTTGGTGTGATCTTTCGTTGCGTGGAATGTCTTAAAGCGAGGAATCCGATCTCATTTAAGGAATCTAATCCCCTTGGCGGGAGACGAGGGGAGGAGGAGGAGGAGGAGGAGGAGGAGGAGGAGGAGAAGGAGAAGGAGAAGGAGAAGGAGAAGGAGGAGGTGGAGGAGGAGGAGGAACGAGAAGGAGCGGAAAAAAAAACATTAAGGTGAAAATAAGGTGAAAAATGAAGAATCAGTAAAACGTAGAGAAAATATAAGGTCTTTCTTTGGCAACGAGTCCGTTCCATTCACAGGAGGAAAATGGCGAAAATGAAATATTTCCATTACTTAATTCTGCCGGGTTCTGGTTCCCAAGGGTGTAGGAAGGAAGTAGGGGGAGCGGGGGGGTGGTTTGAGGGTGAGACTCTAGACACGCACAGGAAAGAAGGGCGGTCTTTAATAACCCATAGGATCTGCGATATCCTTCTCAATTTATTTTCTTGACCAGGCGAAAATGGAGAAGGATATGGTCCATTTCGGGGTTGTTCTGGATCTCGTTTCGTCTGTCAATTTGGCTTATGTCTGCCTTTTTCCTGGCCCACTCTGATCCTCTTGACCTGTAGTTCATCCTCACGGAAAGAGGTTTCGCAGGGTAATTTACTCGTTATTTTCTTTTGGTGATGAGTTCCATGCAGTCATGGCTTCAAAAATAATCCAATTTATTAAAAGGTAAATGTTTTAATGAAATTCTCTTAAGTGACGACAAACACTTTTTAGTTTCCCGTAAAAGAAAACTATTGAGCTGGCTTTGTCTGTCCGTCCGCACTTTTTCTGTCCGCCCTAAGATCTTAAAAACTACTGAGGCTAGAGGGCTGCAAGTTGGTATGTTGATCATCCACCCTCCAATCATCAAACATACCAAATTGCAGCCTTCTAGCCTCAGTAGTTTTTTTTTTATTTTATTTAAGGTTAAAGTTAGCCATGGATCTTGCGGCTGACAGCGCTTTCCGAAGGTGTCGCCGACCCACCTTCACTTGATCGCATCTGGGGAGCAACAGAGCGCTACCTGGTCGTACCTGAGAGTTTCATACAGCATTATACGCTGTACAGAAAACTCGATTGCGCCGAAGAAACGTCGGCGCATTTGTTACTTGTTTCCGTAAGAAACGGCTTAGACGACTCAGGAAATGGGACCAGGAAAAGTTGGCATAAAAGTCTGAAGAGGTGCAATTGCAAAATTAATCTTATTAACACAAGGCTGATTGACGTGTAACCTAATGTCCTTCTTTAGCTCAGGTTTAATGCAAAAAATACAAAGAGCGAGGGAAAACGACAGGAGCTGAAGGAATG
Organism: Macrobrachium rosenbergii; assembly: GCF_040412425.1. NCBI lineage: Eukaryota > Metazoa > Arthropoda > Malacostraca > Decapoda > Palaemonidae > Macrobrachium > Macrobrachium rosenbergii. Next base: position 46,949,395 of record NC_089754.1, read on the forward strand.
AAAGAAAACGGAAGCAGGAAAAAATTCCAAAGCTTGACGGGAGAGAGAAAAGAAGATAGTGGATAATAACAGTTGCAGTTATCCACTAGCCATTTATTGAAGTTTTGTTGATAGTCTAATGCTTGTGAGGTCTCTCTCTCTCTCTCTCTCTCTCTCTCTCTCTCTCTCTCTCTCTCTCTCTCTCTCTCTCTGCAAAAAAGCCTAAATTTTCTGGCGCATTCCGATAATTTCCATAAACTCAATAAAAACGCATTCTCAAATTGCGGAGATAAAAAAAAAACAGCAATTTCTTCGTCTGTGTTCTTCTGAAGTCGAGGCCTCTTTAAACCTCCAGAGCAAACCTTTTCGTTTTACTATTCACTTTCGGTTTACGCTTTCGCTTTTTCTCCCTCTCGTGTGTGTGATATGTGAGGAGCGAAGGCTCCTTTACCAATGATAATTAGGTATGAGGTTTTGCTGCGCGGTTGTGTATAATTTCACTTGAAGAATTTATTAACTGCAGTGCAGTCCGTATTTTTAAATGGTTTCTTCTGTGGGATTCAGTAGTGACTCTTGTTTATTGTGAACATTTCCTTGATGCCCCCAGCCACAAGTTGACCATTAACTGCCTCTATGCAATTACCTCCAGCTGATAAATTTTAGATTTACTCCTTTCTATTTCTCTTGTTTGTTCCCTAACGAACAAGTTGAAGGAACATTAGTTTTCCCTCCCTTTGTCTGTCTGTTTATCAGCGTGTCTTGTCATTCCTATCTTGTCATCGTTACTCCTACATGGTTGGAGGGTTTCAATCCAACTTGGTGCAAAGGTAGAGCATCATGCATGCATGTCCATGAAAGAAAATCTCGTTCGTCTGGCTGGCTGCCACCGCGTCTGCCACGCTCACCTTGTCATCGCACCTCATCCTGCGTGGTTGAAGGATCTGTCAGATTTAGTACAAAAGGAAACCTTTATGGATAGATGTTCATTCAGAAAGGGAGATCACTAATCTGTTGGTCCGTCAGTGTGTCTGTAACGCTTACCTTGTCATCGAAACACCTACGTAAATGAAGGAAATTCAATCAAACTTGACTCAATAGGAGTGTAAATAATTGGGATGTTGTATAGAGAACTGGTTTGTACGTTCTATCAAGAACTATTAGTAAGATTCTTAATGTAGAAATATTTTCAGAACGTCAGTCCGTTCATGCACAAGACGGAGGTATTTATAAATATTGTTAAATAAGATAAAACGACTCGAAATTAATACGGTAATAAATAATACAGAAATCGTTTGAAGGTGTGACGATATTTCTAAATTGAAAATTTCAACTGTGGTTTTTATTAAAATGTACAAACCATCTTGAAATAAAATGACTGAATTATCTTTTATACCTACCAATGTCGGAAAGACCTTTCGACTTTCCAACGTGTTTGTGGGTTAGCCTGACTGGCCTTGGATTGGTCCATGGAGCTAATCCTGACCCGAATCTTCGATTGGTTCACGGCCGTCACCTATTTTCCGTCCGCATGAGGACGCAATTACCCCAGTATTGCCGCCATTGTTTCGTTTATGAGCTGTTCTAAGAGCAAGGGCCGTTCCTGCGTAAAGAGGGCCTAAGCTAAACCAAGAAGTCTTGACATACATAACTAGGCTAAACGCGTCAGGTATTTTTGTAATTAGTGATTGTAATTGTGAAAAAAAAGAAAGTAAAAAATGCGCAGAAGTTTCTTCGGCTCAATCGAGTTTTCTGTACAGCCGCTACAGCGTATAATTAAGGCCACCGAAAATAGATCTATCTTTCGGTGGTCTCGGTATAATGCTGTATGAGCCGCGGCCCATGAAACTTTAACCACGGCCCGGTGGTGGCCTATCCTATATTGTTGGCAGACCCACGATTATGGCTAACTTTAACCTTAAATAAAATAAAAACTACTGAGGATAGAGGGCTGCAATTTGGTATGTTTAATGATTGAAGGGTGGATGATCAACATACCAATTTTCAGCCCTCTAGCCTAAGTAATTTTTAAGATCTGAGGGCGGACAGAAAAAGTGCGGACAGAAAAAAGTGCTGACAGAATGAAGTGCGGACGGACAGACAAAGTCGGCACAATAGTTTTCTTTTACAGAAAACTTAAAAAAAAAAATAGTATTTCAGTCTCTGAACTTTAGTGAGATCTTAAGAAACATTCCAGCGGAAGAAAGAATGTAATTAAAAAATAAAAACAAACAAAAAGAAATTCAAAAAGTGCAAACCACTTATTCGGCCGTATTTGTTATTATTATTATTATTATTTACGTGTGACGATATAGAAATATATATTTTCTTATTTGCTGTACCCTCTATTTTTTTGTTTATTCTTCTGTTGTATTATTAAATGCACTACATTTTTGCCCTTTCCTTTCTCAAATAATTCACTTTCATATGAAAGGTAATTATACTTGTTAAAAGAGGTAAATTTTATTTTAGAATAGTTGTCCTTGGCAGAAATTAGAAGTAACAATCGAAAATTTCCTTAGTTTATTACCAATGTCTTCTTGCCTAAATGAGTTTTAGGCCTCTTTATGACCCATTGCCGCTTGAAACCGACCGGTAAGGAGTGTCGTATGTGTCAGTAAAGCTTGGTATGGCACAAGGCATGTGTTTTAATACCACTTTCATACCTACTCTTGCGTCCGGGCTTGGGACAAGCCCAAGAGCGTAAAAAAAAAAAAAAAAAAAAAAAGATACAGGTCGTCCATGAAAACCGGAAGCTCAATTTCAAACGTTGCTCTCTCTCTCTCTCTCTCTCTCTCTCTCTCTCTCTCTCTCTCTCTCTCTCTCATGCGGATACTCTTGCTTTGGGGAAGCTTGCTTTGCGAGTAATGGCTTTTATGCCCTGTTCCATTTGAATGTTC
>NC_089754.1:46957270-46967270 GCF_040412425.1 Macrobrachium rosenbergii
TTATTCATTCTCAACAGCTCATGAGGCTTTAATAATTTTTCAACTTTTGCAACGGCAATTCTCTTGACCATTGCAAAAGTGCCTTTCTTTCTCTCTTCTTCTTTCTTCTTCTTCTTCTTCTTCTTCTTCTTCTTGCAAGATTCGGTCATCCCTTTATTTCAAGATGAAAGGGAACATAAGCGACCATTCAGTTATAAGCAGATGCTGATACCAAAATCCCCAACCGCCATCCCCCACCCTTCCCATTCAGGAATGGGCGTGCTGTGTGGGAGGGGGGGCCGGGGTGTCGGTATGATACTCCTGCCGCGGTATCCGTATTGATTCCCGTATGTGGGTCAGTCTCCTCTTTGCACCCCCTTCTCCTGCCGTATCCTGGAGCCTGCCGCCCCCTTCTCCTCCCCTCCTCCCACCCCCAAGGCGCCCCTGCTTCTGTCCTTGCTCCCAAACAGCCCGCCAACATCATACTCTTGTCCTTTCTGCCCACCTACACCTGGACGACACTCAGGCCCTTTGGAAGGGCGGGAACTGACCACCCTTACTGATCCCAGAAGAAGACGCCCAGTTATGGCAGTTCCAAGAATTTCGGAGTGCCCCTCCGCATTTTGGCAGGGGGGAGGGGGGCGGGTGGTTTTGTACATCTCCTGAGATGTTTCTTTAGTTTTTAGAGATTATTATAATTTTTATTTTTATTATTTCTGATTTTTCAACGTGTCCCCATAAAGTGAGGTTTTATGCAAAAGCATCACTATCAGTGAAGATTTATCTTACCTAAATGCAGTTTTCCCTCGCAACGGGAATATTGTTAATATATATATATATATATATATATATATATATATATATATATATATATATATATATATATATATGTGTGTGTGTGTGTGTGTGTTTGTGTATATATATTATATAATGTCGCTGTTACCATTTACGATAATTTACATAATTTGCATATAGCACTCACGTACATTGCAGGTATAGAAATGCGGTCAAAATAATTTGTCCTGCAAAAATGATCAGGTTAAAAACTGGAATCTTTGGTCTCAAGGTTACTACGCCGCAATTGGCCTCGGGATAAATCAGTATAAGAGACGAGTGGCTCGAGATCAGCCCAGTCCTCAAAGATTCTCCTATTAACGCGAAGGTGACCGAGCCAAATTTAAGAATGATTCCCTGACGCAAATTCCTGAGATGTATGCTAGTATTGCACCAGCCCCGCTTTTTTTTGCCATGCCCCTAGGATAGGGTAGGTGAGATAGGGATGTTTCCGGTAATTTGGGTGTGGGAAACATAATGAGATTAGTTGCAAGAAAATTCTATGGTTAGTTTTTAAGATATGGCGTCCAGCTTTTTTCAGCGAAAGGTCCCGGTACTCGGTTACATCTCGGGTAAATGCCTCCCGGACAGAGGAAGGGTTGAAGTACCAGAGCCTGAAAGTTTGTGGAAGGAGAAATCCCTATTGGTTGTGTCCCTAACTAGCCCTGGGACGTGCAAACTCTTGAAACCTTGCTGTGAGGGGCCTCTACACCAGAAGAGTTCATGGTTGTGCCTCAGTTGGTACAGCTGGCTTTCATTTGTGGGATTTTTTCAGCTTTCTTGCTGGTCCGCTGGTACAGTGGTTAGTGTCGTGGAATACCACTCAGATGTCGCGGGTTCGCGCCTCCTCCAAGGCAATGAAAAATCACTGTCTCTTTATCATGATCAGTTACTGCTGCAGTATGGGGTCTGTGGTGCAGGGTTAAAACCAAAATTCTTTGGAAGCTTGAACTTCAAATCAGTGGCCCCTTTAGTGTGCTTGTTCCATGAGAATAGGTTTCAGCTACTGAAATAATAATAATTGACTCTTTTTCTACTTTTGAATATCCTGTGGTGAAGATAAATGCCATTTTATTGAAGGACGGGTAGCTCTTAGGACTGTAGGAGCATTTTCTAGTAAAGAGAGGCAAATAGTATTTCAAATATGTAAGCAATATGTTAGAATTAGGATGCGACTTGTCCACTAAGATACAAACCCGTGAGAAACAGCCCAATAGCTAGTGATGATGAGGGTCAGCCAAGCTCTAGAAAGAAAATGCATCATCTACTAACTTTAATTAATAATTTTTTTGAGAGGCAGTTAAGAAGTTTCCTTCGCCATACGATAACAACATTCCTAATCTGGCCTTGTAAGCACTATATAGAAATAGAGCAGCCATTTAAAAGCTTTGGTTATTTCCTTTCGAGCTCGAATTCTCTAAAAAGTGACGATTCCTGTCTACTGGTTTTATGAGTTAGTTTACATTTCTTTATTTTCCAGTAGTTAACTACCAGAATGCATTTATTACCCTCTCGGAATTTGATCGATATTGCCATTCGGCCAGCCCGGATATAATTCACATGAAAGCAGGCAGGAACAGTGGATTAGCTTTCAAAATAGGATGGGTAAATTATTACACGCGGTTTTTCTAGGCTATGTAAAGAAATTTGCATAGCGGTGTTAAAGATTGAATACTCGGAAGATGCAACGTAATGAATTTTCAAGACAATATTGTGCGGTTGGAGGAAGTTAAACGGTAAATACTTTTTTTTTTTTTTGGAGGGGGGGAGTAACTTATGAGGTACCATTAAGGAGAAGGAATTTAAACTTTTAGATTTTATAGAAACTTTGGAGAGTTATGTTTAATGTTAATTAAGCAGAATCTAAATTTTAAATTTTCAAGAAAATGTGAATTTTTGGATTTTGGTGAAATTATGTAAAATGCAGAGTCAGTTTCCGCTGCAGAGAACAGAATTTTTGGGGTTTTCGAAACATTTGAACAAAGTTTGAATGGTGTCAACAGGTAAAAATTAAATCGCAGATTTTTAAATAGATTTGAGATTTTTTAACTGGAAAGATTCTGACTGGGATTATTTTATTTTCCTGGAAAATATACAAGGTTGAGTTAGTGTTAATCATAGAGAACCTAAATTCTCATCTTCAGTAAATTATAACAAGGTTTGATTTAGCGTTAACACGAAAAAAATTAATTTCAAATGTTCACGAACTTGTTTTAGTTTGAGTTTGTTATTTAGAAAAATCTAACTTGAATATTCAAGTTGTGATAGCTAAGATTAATGAATATTCATTTCGGAGTTTTAATATTCTACTGCAAGTTTTGGGTTAATAGAAAAATAAACCTTAGATTTCACCAAACAGTATACCAAGGTTGGTGCTAATTAAAAATATATATATAACTTTTATATTACGGAGATTTGGGAAGGTTGACTCATGTTCTAACAGAAAGGATAAAGATTTTCGATTTTCAAAAATTATGACTTTCAGGGATTCTTTTTTGGTTTGGAGCAACTCCCAAAGCCCCCCGCTTTTTTTTTTATTCCAGTGAACGGTACTTTTATTCTGTTCTTGTTCAAGTAATGCCTCATACAGAGACTGAAATATTTGCATATTTCAGATGGTCTGTTTGTCAAGTCTTCAATGATATCTCTCTCTCTGATTCTCTCTCTCTCTATATATATATGATATCTATATATATATATATATATATATATATATATATATATATATATATATATATATATATATATATATATATATATATATATATATATATATATATATATATATATATATATATTATTTATATATATATATATATATATATATATATATATATATATATATATATATATATATATATATATATATATATATATATATATATAATATATATATATATATTATATATATATATATATATATATATATATATATATATATATATATATATATATATAAGACTGTCTCCCACGTCGACCTCATTTATCTTGCTGCGTTCTATTCACATATTCTGTCGTCTCCTGTGACATACGAGAATCACCAATCAGTATTGAAAGCCAATGGGAGGACATCACACGCCAGGAATGAGCCATATTCTTTTCCTTTCTTAGACTTGACCTTTAGCTATTCCTTTTTATCTATTCGTTTGTCGTACCTTGTAAAGGCTCTGCTCTCTCTCTCTCTCTCTCTCTCTCTCTCTCTCTCTCTCTCTCTCTCTCTCTCAAACTCGTTTGAGATACTTGCATTTATACATGTGTACATGAATGTATGTTTGTGTTATAAAGAGTGTTTATTATAAGTGAATATTTCCATACTATATAAAAAAGAATATATATATAAAATATATATATATATATATATATATATATAAATATATATATATATACTGTATATATAGATATCAGTATATAAATATATGTGTGTGTGTGTGTGTTATATATATATATATATATATATATATATATATATATATATTTACATATATATACATATACTGTATATAATATATATATGTATATATAAATATATTCGTGATATATATATATATATATATATATATATATATATATTATATATATATATATATATATATATATATATATATATATATATATATATATATATATATATATGAATGAATTTCTTGTACATAAGCATCATAAAAGGTAACTCTGTTATCAAATCAACTCCCCTTTGATATCCCAGCATAAACTTTATAGATCTTGAACGCTATAAAACCTTTTTTCTGGATGTGCGTGCTTGGTTGGGTTGAGGGGGCGAGGCAGGGAATCATTTCACGAGAAGTGGTCTTTCGTTACTGTTATTAGTTTTCTGTAACAGAAAACTATTGAGATGGCTATTTGTGTGTCCGTCCCCACTTTTCTGTCCGCCCTCAGATCTTAAAGGCTGCTGAGGCTAGAGGGCTGCAAATTGGTATGTTGATCATCCACCCTCCAATCATCAAACATACCAAATTGCAGCCCTCTTGCCTAAGTATTTTTTATTTTATTTAGGATTAACTTTAGACATGATCGTGCGTCTCGTACCGCTATTGGTGCCAACAACACAGGCCACCAACTGGCCGTGGCTGAAAGTTTCATGGGCCGTGGCTGAGATTTTCATACAGCATTATACGCTGTGCAGAAAACTCAATTGCGGCGAAGAAACTTCGGCGCATTTTTTACTTGTTTTTGTACTGAGAAAGATAAGTATCACGGATACGTGGGAACGGAAGAAAAATAGATTTATATTGTAACATATAATTTTCACCCCGTAGGGGTGTGGGTGTAGTGCCTTCAGTGCAGCTCACGTGGTGCACTGTAGGCGTTACTTAAATGTCCTTGCAGCGTCCCTTCTTCCCCTAGCTGCAACCTCTCATCCCTTTTACTGTACCTCCGTTCATATTCTTTCTTCCATCTGGCTTCCCACCATCTCTAACAATTGCTTCATAGTGCAACTGCGATGTTTTCTCCCTGTTGAACCTTTCAAACATTCTTAATGTCAATTTCCCTTTCAGCCCTGAATGACCTCAAACGTCCCAGCGCTATGCCTTTAGGTTAAATTATATATTCTATTCTATTCTATACAATTACCAGTTAGTATACAAAATGAGACGAATAGAAATGCTCTTTATTCTCTGCTTTGTTTTCGCTGACGGGACCGTCGCAGAAATGACGAGATCTGCCGTGGGACTAGGAGGAGGCTCAAGGTACGTATCCTCCAGGGGATATCTTCAGCGACTCCTTCGTGTCTGAGGACGGTGCTCCTCTCTGAGTATCGTGTGGGGTTCTTCGGTCTATTTCTGTCCCGGTGTTTCGGTCATCGTGGTCCGTTCCTTAATGAATAATGGATTCATGGGCGTCCTATAATTTGGAGAGAGAATTTTATTACGTGGATAAGCAAATAATCCTGTTAATTTCGTTGTCTGTCAATTGGTTCAGGTTGAGGAGATTGAAGCGATGATAATCTTGTGGGAAATGAAAAACTAGACTTGCCGCAAACCTGAAGACTAAATTGATCTACCTCCTCAAGGAAAAAATTATACGTGTGATATATACATATAATAATATATATATATATATATATATATATATATATATATATATATATATATATATATATATATATATATATATATATATATATGTATATATATATATATATATATATGAATATATATATATATATGAATATATATATATACCCCATCAAGATAAAGCCTTCTTTGGCTAGAAATGTGGCTGTAACCTCACTTTTGTGTTTTTAGTCTGCGTTTTATTGGTTTGTATATTAATTAGTGTGTTTGTTATGCCTTTGTACCTTCCGTTTTTGTGACTTAAATTTTTGTATTTTGCTTTATTTTATTTTATTCTTTTATTTATTTTGACTGGCCATCTTTTAAACGTATTCTTATTTTCATAGTAATTTTACTGTATTATTTTGAATTTTATTGTAAGAATTGTAATGTCGTCATTTTAATTTTGTAGGTTGATAACGAGCGAGAGCACTGCTCGAAACATGTCCCAATAAAGTTGTGTAAAATGGTGTTCCGGGTTTTGTATATGTATATATGGTGCCCTTACTGATATATATTATATATATATATATATATATGTATATGTATATGTATATATATATACATATATATATATATTGTGTGTATATATGTGTGAGTTATGCGTGGGCGTATTAGCAGGGTTCAAAATAAAAAAATCAGTGTTTTTATACTTTATCAAATTTAGGCCAAATTTACAAGCTGTGTTCTCTAGAACATTGGCACTTATATCATCACAAAGCCCGACCACAGACTGAAGAATGTTCAGTATACATTGGCGTTTCCTATATATTATTTTTATCATATATACTGTTATCCATAGTGAGCATACTTTCTAGTCAAATTGCAGCGTTTGCCATTTTCCGAATAAAGTACACGCATTCCTCACAAGATATTTCCACCGTTCGAGGCACTATTTTCTGCATATTTGCGAGACGTCTTCCCCCTGACCACATCTTTTGTGGCTCTTCATTGAATTCTCACTTCTAAAACGGCTTTGTCCGGAATCTGAAGGCACAGTGAAAGAAAGAAGGAAAGAGAGAAGGAAAGAAAGAAGAAGGAGAGAGAGAGAGAGAGAAGAATTAAGAGAGATTTCAAGGAGACAAAGACTCAAAGGTAGGCAGAGATGTGGGAGGTCGATGTTTGGTGGATGTAATGTGCTGAGTACTTAGAGAGAGAGAGAGAGAGAGAGAGAGAGAGAGAGAGAAATGCATTTTTTCGAATGAATTGAGTACAAAGAGAGAGAGAGAGAGACAGACAGACAGACAGACAGACAGACAGACAGAGAGAGGAAATGCATTGTTATTAGAATGAACAGAGTACTAAGAGAGAGAGAGAGTGGAAATGCATTGTTATTAGAATGAACTGAGTACTAAGAGAGAGAGAGAGAGAGAGAGAGAGAGAGAGAGAGAGGAAATGCATTGTTATTAGAATGAACTGAGTACTAAGAGAGAGAGAGAGAGAGAGAGAGAGAGAGAGAGAGAGAGAGAGAGAGAGAGAGAGAGGAAATGCATCTAATATGAATATTTCAGAAACTATGCACGAACAGTGATGCATTAGAAAAGCCAGATAACCAATATAGCTTACGGAAAACAGATTATGAATCCGATATAAATTAGATAACCACGTCCGTTTGCTTTCAAGTCTAATCTTTCCATATTCAATAATGATCTGCTTTCGTAGGGACCCTCAGATGATGTGGCCTTAGACAGAAATGACAGTAGAGTTAGTGTAGGTTCTATTCACTATGTGCGGAATTGTATTCATGCATAGTACGATCATTTTTCTTCTTTTGCATAGATCAGACTAAAATGGCACACAAGGTCAGGAGGAGAATAAAGAGGATATAGAGGGTATTTGAGGGTATTTGTTGGGTTCTTTCAGCGTTATGGAAAATATGGTGAAGTAGGGGGTAGAACGACTGGGGTAGACCCAATAGCCCATTGTTTTGGCTAATAATTTTAGCAGTTTGGAAAAAAATGTGCGACTGTGCCCGTACATAAACAGTTTTACACACACACACACACACACACACACACACACATATATATATATATATATATATATATATATATATATATATATATATATATATATATATATATATATATATAAAACTCAGTGTCATTGCTGTCATCTCGACAAAATATATATCGATCGTCTTCAATGGCAAATCGATGAATTCAGAGAATTAAAACTCATCAGCGATAAGAAGCACAGGGTACGTTTTATACCCTCCACAAAAGGATTTAGGAACATTATAAAATGAACGATAACTGTTGGGGAGGATTAAAGACCCAAAACAAAACAAACTCGTACGACGACCAGACAAAGGACATGTCAGAAAACCAGGGATTCCGTCCTCGTTTCTTTGTCTACGTCACTCGTGTTTCTTTGTTCTAAAAAGTGCTGCGCATTCCTATTATTTCCCGCCTCCCCCCCCAACAATTTTCGGATAAATGCTCTCAACAGCATTCTACGTTTTTATACCGATATTCATTCTTACGTGGAAACTATAACAGTTGAGTGTATCAGCGGCGTCAGGCGAATGGAGGAGAACCTCCCCTCCCCTCCTCCCCCTCCTCCCCTCACTCGGACTCTCTCTCACTTGTTGAAATCATGCGTTGGTTCCACGACACAAAGGGAACAAGGGACGCCCTGGACGCATTTCGGTCGCCTCGACCTGGACCGGATCGTCTTGCCCTCGGAGAGAGAGGACCCCAGGAACGCCCAGCATCGAAGGCCAGTTTTCCCAAAGCCAATCTGACGAACGCAGGGATGAATCTAACGGAGGCATTCTTTGTTTGGTGGGAGTTTGAACGCTCGCGTCCACGGGGCGGCGAGCTCCCACATGGAGGACAACATCTCAGCTTTAACTCCGGGGGAAAGGACCTCGCTCGAGTGCTACGCGGCTTCTGAAGATGTTTTTGTAGGTGAATGTGTGGTTATATAGCACCCCACCCCCTCCCAGCTCTCGAAGTGGTCTAAGGCTGTGAGGTTAATGGGTGTTGATAACTGTTTTCTTTCAGGAGGTAGCAGACAACTGCAGGACTCTTAGTGGAAGGTTTGTGCACAGGGGTTCATCCTCGATTCAGCGGTTGAAGTTCTGTTTTTGGAGGCCCCATCCCAGTTATGATGGGAAGCACCTTATTATTTATTATTTATTATATTATTATATATATATATATATATATATATATATATATATATATATATATATATATATATATATATTGTCTGTATATATATATATATATATATATATATATATTGTATGTATATATACATATATATATACAGTATATATATTTACAATAATATATATATATATATATATATATATATATATATATATATATATATATATATATATATATATATATATATATATATATATATATATGCAGTGATGGATAAAAAATAAATGCACCAAGTTCGATAAAGTTAACTACGAGAAGGAAAAATAACCAAAGAGATTTAAAAAACATAATTTATGAGAATGAAGACGGAATCATTAAAAAACGATAAAAAGCTACATGAAGCAAAAGCTCGATAAAGTACAAAAATAAAGAAAATATAAACACCGTAATGGGAGTAGGAAAGACTACAATGAAATAATGATGAATTTAATTCAGATGTAAAGGAAGAATGCCAAAGTTTAAATAGTTGAAAAAAGAAGTAAAAATTGCTCCGAAGTTTCTTCGGCGCAATCGAGTTTTCTGTAGAGCCGCCACAGCGTATACCTAAGGCCGCCGAAAACAGATCTGTCTGTTGGTGGTCTCGGTATAATGCTGTATGAGCCGTGGCCCATGAAACTTTAACCACGGCCGGTGGTGGCCTGGCCTATATCGTTGCCAAATGCACGATTATGGCTAGCTCTAACCTTTAAACAAAATAAAAACTACTGAGAATAGAGGGCTGCAATTTGGTATGTTCGATGATTGGAGGGTGGATGATCAACATACCAATTTGCAACCCTCTAGCCTCAGTAGTTTTTAAGATCTGAGGGCGGAAAGAAAAAGTGCGGACAGAAAACAGTATAGACGGACAGATAAAGCCGGCACAATAGTCTTCTCTTACAGAAAACTAAAAATACGGACTCACAAAAGCAGAATAAAGATTTAAAAGTATGT
>NC_089754.1:46972270-46989770 GCF_040412425.1 Macrobrachium rosenbergii
TTTTTTGCTTATTTTTATTGCTAATTTTACTCTGTTTTGTGTCATAAATCTCCCGGTATGATTGCTCCCTTACTGTTATGGTAAAGCAACGTACCGCACTTGGCAAGCGTTGTGGACCCCTGCGTGACTTGGAGCGAAGAACAATTTTGGAGCTACTTTCACTTGGAGTTATTTTTATTAAGTAGAGAATGTGACTTTCATTCCTTTAGTTTTCTGTAAAAGAAAATTATTTGTTTGTCCGTCCGCACTTTTTCTGTCTGCCCTCATATCTTAAAAACTACTGAGGCTAGAGGGCTGCAAATTGGTATGTTGATCATCCACCCCCTGTCATCAAACTTACCAAATTGGAGCCCTCTAGCCTTAGTAGTTTTTATTTTATTTAAGGTTAAAGTTAGCCATGATCGTGCGCCTGGCATCGCTGTAGGTGCCAACAATACATGCCACCACCGGGCCGTGGGTGAAAGTTCCATGGGCCTCGGCTGAGAGTTTCATGGGCCGTGGGTGAGAGTTTCATACAGCATTATACGCTGTACAGAAAACTCGATTGAGCAGAAGAAACGTCTACGCATTTTTTACTTGTTTATGTGCAGGATACATTTCATAACGATATTTGCAAACTTTATCAGGCGAATACTAGTTGTAAGAGTATTTCTACTTAGGGTTTTTATTAAGAGGAAAATGATATCCAAGGAACTTAGAGATGTTATTTGGAGAATACTTTGCAAACTATTAAAAATTACAAGAAACACTAAAACATCTCTCCACAGTCTCATCTCATGTGATGGGTCCTTCCGGATCTTTCCTAGACAGTGACCCCCAAGGGTTTTCGGGGGTCGTTATCTAGGACTAATATTTCTTGGTGGTCATTATCTTTATGTTATTTACAGTCTTTTGTTTATGTTTTTACGGTAATCCCCAACGGGCTTGTACTAAACACGCCGCAAAGGTGGATGCATACCGGGTTAAAAAAATCCCCAACGGGCTTCTACTAAACACGCCGCGAAGTTGGATACATACCGGGTTAAAAAAAATCCCCAACGGGCTTGTACTAAACACGCCGCGAAGTTGGATACATACTGGGTTCAACCCTTTGGGAATGATCCGTTCTTTCAAACTTGATGTGTCGTAATGATTCGTAACTCTTATGCCAAATCGCAAAACTTGCATTTTATGGCACCAACTTAAAAGGCTGTCAAATAGTATACCATTCATCCGCAAAAAAAAAAGGATAATATCAGTTAACATATATACGAATTTACTAGAATGATTATAACGATCATGGTAATGTGATATAAACTCTTAGGAAATGTTTATTTTTTTTGCTAGTAGAGGGTTTCAAGACATCAGTTGACATTTTCTACGTTGAAATATTTCTTAAACCGTTTATGGGATGTTTGTCCACATTAACCTTCTCTAAAAATAGACCAAAATTCCACCACGGTAATTTAAACATTCACGCCGTCTATTAGCGTAGGGTTGTAACTCTACTGCCAACCGTTGGTGAAACTTGCAACAACAAAACCTTATGAACCCAACCGTTAGTGAAACTTGCAACAACGAAACCATATGAACCCAACCGTTAGTGAAACTTACAACAACGAAACCATATGAACCCAACCGTTAGTGAAACTTGCAACAACGAAACCATATGAACGCAACCGTTAGTGAAACTTGCAACAACGAAACCATATGAACCCAACCGTTTGTGAAACTTGTAACAACGAAACCTTATGAACCCAACTGCTTGCAACAACGAAGCCATATGAACCCAGTCGTTAGTGAAACTTGCAACAACGAAACCATATGAACCCAACCGTTAGTGAAACTTGCAACAACGAAACCATATGAACCCAACCGTTAGTGAAACATGCAACAACAAAATTATATGAACCAACTGAACTGAAACAAACAACGAAACAATATGAAAAATACAGTGAAGCTTGCAACAACGAAACCATATGAACCCAACCATAATGAAAAACAACGAAACAATAAACACAAAGGAAGCTTGCAATAACGAAACCATATGAACCCAACCATAGTGAAACTTGCAACAACGAAACAATATACACTCAACCGTTAGTGAAGATTGAAGTAACGAAACCATATGAACCCAACCATAAGTGAAACTTGCAACAACGAAAACCATAATGAAGCAATTGTTAGTGAAACATGCAACAACAAAATTAGCTGAACTGCAACAAAGATTACGAGATGAAAAATACAGTGGTGTATCGGCTTATATATTATACATGAAAATAAATGTCTTCAAACGCCTTGATGTGCTACAAGAATTAAACGAACAGTTATTTTTCCCACACTAATGAAGATTGAAAGATAAAAGTCTCAGACTGAGTTATTTTGTTCCACTGCATTGTAATGTTTTAGTGATAATCTAATGGAGTTATTGTATCCCCTGGCTAATGTCAGATATCTAATAGAGGTATGCTATGCCCTTGATGGTGTTAGATATTTTATGTAGTTATTTTTCCCACCTATGAAATTGTTAGTTATCTCGTGTAGTTATTTTGTTCCACTGATAATGTTTAGGTAACTTACAGTTATGTTATCCCCTTGATATTGTTAGATATCTAAAAGAAGTGTTTTGTCTCCTTGATAGCTTTAGATATCTCATGTAGTTATTTTGTTCCAACGATAATGCTAAAATTACCCAAACCTATGTTATTCCCTTGATAATACTACCGAGTAACGTACAGAGTTATGTTAGCCCCTTTATAATGCTAGATTACCAACAGTTATGCTATTTCCTTGATAATCCCAGATATCTAATGAAGTCGTGGGGTTCTGTCGTTCCCTTGATGATGGTGCATACCTCTCCTGACAGTTTTTCTTACATGATTGATTCTATTCACTGTCGGGAAATCCAATTAACTCTCGATTTTTGGCAATGTCCTCCAAATGACCTATAACGACCTCTCGGCATGGCACCGTCTGTTCATCACAATGTTATAACGCGGCTGTGACATGAATAGGTGGCTTTATTTCAGTATATGAAGAAATGATTTTTTGTTCAGTTCTGCAATGCCGCTTCCAACACTGAAATTATTCTACATAACTTTTTTTTTTTTTTGCTAGAGGTCATCATATCGTCGCAATCCTTTTATCATTATAAGTATTACCCAGGCAACGGTAAAATACTTTTTCCCTGGTATATCTTCCCACGTTGTCATTTTCGTTACTAATGATAACGCTCCAGCATTAGCAGAATTGCTGGTTACTTCCAAGTCCCGTGCAGAGTTAGGAGCGGAGATCGTCGCTTATATGCTCAAACTGATGTTATCCAGACGTCTCGTCGTAGGAATTATCGTAACGCTAATTCATCTTAGGGTTGTAGCGTGTATTTAGATATTAACTGACAGGCGAGTCACCGTTATTTTATTGGTTCCGTATCGACGCAGTCGAGAGGACTGGTTTTTCCCCTCCGTCTGTGTGTCTGCCAACTCCCCCCCCAAATGGTCGAACTTGGTACAAAGGCAGACCATCAGTTGTGAATGTGCATAAAGTGAGATAGTCAGTCTATTACATCTGCCTGTCCGAGAATGTGCGCTTACCTGGTTGGTTGGTTAGTTTAGATTAAGCAAATCTTATGCCATCATGGGCCTTGCCCAAAAAGTGGCCTGTAAGTGTGATAAAGTTTACCAGTGGCCCGAAGTGGGTCTCTAGAATCAAAACCCTCCCCAAAAAAAAAAACCGGAGATGCCATTTTTCCAACGATGTAAGGACTTTGCCAAAGCAAAGTTATGTTCCAAACTCTACAGTTTTCGTACTCGGTGCTAAATTACTGGGCCATAACTTCTGAACTCTCAAGAGACAAAGAGGCAGAGTCCATAATTATATGATTTGCATGTTCCACTAATGCATCCCTGTCAGACGACAACAAGGTTAGTACCTTTCGACCTTGACCATGACCCCTGTACTAAAAATAGCCGCCATAGGGTATTCATGTTTCATGGAGAAAATTGCTGGAGCTATTTACTCTCTCAGGAACCATAATGGTGTCTTCTTCCACTTTCCTCCAGTCGGCTTGCTCTGAGAGAGGAGATGATCGGGTTCGGCAGGGGAAAATTATTGCTTTATTAATACTTGTTTACTATGACAGCTCGCTTGCTTTTTCTTCGTAACACTTCATGAAATAATGAAATAACAAAATCCACATCCAGTCGCATGTTATATATTTAGATTGGATAATGGGAGCAAATGAACATTTAAAGACTTTTCAGACTGCAACAGAATGTAGCAGAAAATCTATTGCAGTCCGCTTTCTTGCTCTTGGTGATGACAGCAAAATAAAAATTGATATTTTATTTCTTTATATTAGTGTATTGATATTACATATAAATTGTCATTACAGTTTACTTTACCAATATCACCGTGTCATATTCTATACTCATAAGGCTCCCCCGAGACATTTGTTGTGAATTGAATAGCGAAATTTGGAATGAGGTCAAGCAGAGGAAGTTGGACCTTTAGGGAAGAAAACACTGAAGGAAAAAGGGAAAGGTAAAAGGCAAGGAGCTCTTAGTGTCCGAGACACATCCTACATAAAAGGGTTGCTGTGGGTAAGCGGAACAAGTTACTTATATTGTAATATGAAGAGTTTCTTTTTTATATATGATGCTTCATATTGCCTTTAAGTAACAGGTCTGTTTGTTGTACAATTCCTGTCAGCATCATTCCTTTGGTATACAATAGTATTATTAGATAAGCCTATCGTCGTAACTTGACCATTAGTGTTCGTATTTACTATTTAGATTGGTCTCATGGTGGCATTTTCTATAACACCGTATTCCTTACATTATAAAGAGTAGAATTGTCCTTTGGCATGGTATAATTCTAACAGGCTAAGATATCAATTAAATTTCGCAATTAATTTTAATAGACTGGCTTATTTTACCGAATTACTTAGTATTTTTAAGTTAGCTTGGTAATGCAGACTTGCCAAAAATGTTTTGCTCTACATTGCCAATATAATGTTATTTACATCACCAGGTTTTAGTTTTCTGTAAAAGAAAACTATAGAGGTGACTTTCTCAGTCCGTCCGCAATTTTTATGTCCGCCCTCAGATCTTAAAAACTACTGTGGCTAGAGGGCTGCAAATTGGTATGTTGATCATCCACCTTTCAATCATCAAGCATACCAAATTGCAGCCCTCTAGCCTCAGTAGTTTTTTTATTTCATTTAAGGTTAACATTAGCCATGATCGTGCGCCTGGCCACGCTATAGGGCATGCCACCACCGGGCCGTGGTTAAAGTTTCATGGGCCCCGGCTCAAACGGCATTATACGCTGTACAGAAAACTTGATTGCCCCGAAGAAACTTAGGCGCAATTTTTACTTGCTCTCTTTTGGTATCTTCAGGAAAAGTAGAATTTTCGTGTGGTGCCAAAGAATTTTACAAAGAGAAAAGCAGCAAGACCTGTTGCGCCAATCATTAGACTTTAATGTGTGATCTATAACTTTGCAAAATGTTTCACCGGGAGGAAATTGCTAGGACCAAAGGCTCTGGGGACAGGGGGTCTAATAGTGCGGTAGTGTCGAAGAAGAGAGATGGAGGTGCAAGGACAAGAAATGTTAGACGGAATAACTTGCGTGCGCACCTTGAGCATTAATGGTAGATGGAGCCTAGTAATAGAAATAGTACCACCAAGGAACTTTCGAAATCCGTTTTGAACAGTGATGTTTTCAGTGCCGGTGGCTGAATGCTATGTCGCTGTGATGTTCCTGAAATGTCACAGTGGTTTTCTTAGCAACTGCAGTTTTTAGTTTTCTGAAAAGATAACTGTTGCGCAGGTTTTGTCTGTCCGTCCGCACTTTTTTGTCCACACTTTTTCTGTCCGCCCTCAGCTCTTAAAAACTACTGAGGCTAGAGGGCTGCAAATTAGTATGTTGATCATCCACCCTCCAATCATCAAACATACCAAATTGTAGCCCTCTAGCCTCAGCAGTTTTTATTTTATTTAAAGTTAAATTTAGCCATAATCGTGCATTTGGCAACGATATAGGCCAGGCCACCACCGGGCCGTGGTTAAAGTTTCTTGGACCGTGGCTCATGCAGCATTATACCGAGACCACAGAAACATAGATCTATTTTCAGTGGCCTTGATTATACGATGTACAGAAAACTCGATTGCGCCGAGGAAACTGCGGCACATTTTTACTTGTTTTTTATTATTACTATTGTCGCACCCCCGGCAGTTTCAAGTGATTGGTTCGTCGTTGTAATGTTCCTCAAACTCCCAAGAACGCGACGCTGAATATGATTTTATAGCGGTGATTTGCATTGATCCTTTAAAACCGTTTACGTAAAGGTTAATTCTGAAATGGTCTTGGCAACGGTAACGGTTATGTAGTAATGAGTTTTAGCTCCTTACACTATTTGCACAGTGTGGCGGGGACCTAAAATGATCTTGGCAGTGTTAGCACACTTTGGGGTTCCTTTCTGCAACTTATTCATGAGAGTTCACAGCAACGGGATTGCTTTGCGTCGGTGCCGCTTTTATTTTCTACTCTATTTCTTTTTTGTTTTTTATCTTTTTAGATAAAAATGATCTGTCGACACGTTAAAAAAATATTTTAAAAATCTTTTCCGAATAGTATATCCAGTAAGATCTATAATCAAACAAAAAATGCGGATAATGCAATACATTAAAAAATGTGATATACAGCAATGTCCTTTTTTAACATCCGCTGTTGTTCTTGTTATTTCAGATTTATTCATGCAAAACTTCCTCGGTCTAGTAAATGTCAAAAACGGATCGATTTATACAAATGATAATTTAAACTGACGCCGAAAAAAAAAAAAAAAAAAACAGGGACACCTAGCTGAGGAGCAATTATGGCTCTTTTAGGCTATAAAAGGCAACTCGGTCCATGCAACCCAAAGTGCACGTCCGTCCCAGTACCCCCGAATGCTTGGGTCCATCCATTTATTATGCAAGTGCTGCCATTCAAAGACCAGCTCTAAATGTCAGAAGCTTAGGATCCCCCCCGGGGTGAACTTTTAAGACAAAGGACCGACACTCTTAACGTATGGATGACGCTGGTCATCCGCTTTTGTGGGAGCTAAATTTAGGCGCTGGATTCTCCTCTCCCGCCATATTTAACTCCCGTGGGATCTGCGTCACTTTTCCTCCAAACACACGAAATGGTCTCAGATGCTTATTCGTGAGAGCGTACCGAAAGGATGAGGATTCGTGAGAGTCATGTACCAGGTGCTTTCGTGTTTATCAGCTCTCTACAGGGTACGAATTTGGTGTTTATCAGTGCTCAAGAGAGACGAATTTCTTTGTTTATCAGCTCTCACCAGCGTGCAAACGAGGTACGGAGTAGAGAGTCGTAAAGGAAAAGAAGAATACCCGTCAAATGCTGCCTTCAGATATCTCGAGTGTAATAATCAGATTTATATCACTTGAAGATCATTCTTTATTTAAGGACAACAGAATGGAAATCAGCTACAACGTCTGAACATTTATGTCAGATGCTGCCTTCAGATATCTCGAGTGTAATCGACGTGATTTATGACAGTACACTTGAAGAGCATTCTTTTATTTAAGGACAACAGAATGGAAATGACAGCTACAACCGTCTGAACACATGATTTTTATTATGAAATCAGATATGCCCGTTTACAAACATTATTGCTGAAAAGATGGGTAATTATCTTACCAGTTACCTAATTTGTTTATTTCTTAATTTTTTTTTGCGACAAACGTATGGAATGTTTCGACCAAAGTTCATTTCTCTCTCTCTCTCTCTCTCTCTCTCTCTCTCTCTCTCTCTCTCTCTCTCTCTCTCTCTCTCTCTCTCTCGCTCCATGTAAGAGCAAGATCTTTTCCTTTTAATCATCCGACGTTATCATGCAATTTAAATATGTCCAGCACAAGACTCAGATGCTTCTTGAAGTGGAGTTGCACCTGGAATTATCTTTATTAACAGGGTAATTATATGAAAAAAGTTTTTGCTCATGTCAATGCTGAATAAAATGTCAAATCCATAATTAGATGAAGTATGTGGTTCAAGTTAACATTTGATGTAAGTAAGAACATTGCAAGTAATAAGTGGTAGATTCTTTCGAGACAGAGGGAGTTAGTGATTTTTGAGAAATATAGTTTTGGATGGATTTTATTCACTATACGACGAATCTAAATCAAATTGTGATTTCGTAAATTTCAACTTATAATTTTTTCATTGTACAAGCTTTTAAATCAGGAGTTTACTGGCCAATTAAATTTCATCATTTAGCAAACACGATGAAGTACCTGTTTCGTGCAATATAACAAATGCAGTAGACCGGATGAGATAATGATGAGGATATGCGTTGACAAGTAATGAAAAATTGAGAGAAATAGAAAAAAAAAAAAAAACAGAAATAACATTGGATTAGGTCCATGAATATCTCATTATTTTTTTACTGTATGAGGTCTTTTTTGTGCATATATTTAGAGCTACGAATTCTCTCATCTTGCAGATTATAGGAAACACACATATGACTCAGATTTACGGTTATAATTTTTTTGTCAGGTAATTCTTGACGCCAACATTCTTGCATTTATGCAAGACAGAGGTGTCTTATTGTGTCATTTCTTGGCGACAATTGCCTCTGCTGGATATTTTGTAATATATGTCCCCTTGTAAATTATTTGCAATTTTATATAATGTTGTGTTAGTCACCACGAGTTCACAAGTAGTTCTTGTGCTCTCTCTCTCTCTCTCTCTCTCTCTCTCTCTCTCTCTCTCTCTCTCTCTCTCTCTCTCTCTCTCTCTGGCTGTTGTGTTCGCGAGTAGTTCTTGTGCCTTCTCTCTCTCTCTCTCTCTCTCTCTCTCTCTCTCTCTCTCTCTCTCTCTCTCTCTCTCTTTGGCTGTTGTGTTCCTCCACGCAGAACAGCAGCAAGACCACAAGGTTGAGCTCGAGGTCAAGCACATCAAAGTTCTATAATTAGAACATGCAGACCAATCAATACTGGCCGCTGATGCAATTTATTCGCGTTTCTGAGAAAGAAGTTCAGCGAAAGAGATTCAGCTTTAAAAGGAAATCCATCTGTGGCTGTTTTCTTTGGGGTCTGTAGAGGGCATTACAGTGTTCTCCCGTAGACTTGGAGACTTCTCAAACTTAAAGGAACACGTATAATTTCTATAGGAAAACGAGATCTTGAACCCCGCAGGAGATGAGAAACATGACCAAAACGCAATCCTAAATTCCATTTGATCATACCAAAGGCGCGACTGATACGCCAAGGAAGCTTAGTGGTTTATGATGAACTGACAATGATGCAGTTCGTGTATATAAAGCTTGTTATGCCGCATTATCTTACTGGCAGAAGGAAAGTTCGTAAGACAGACTTTGCAGCCATAACTGGGTCACAATAAAACAGTTTGGTTAAATTCCATCCGTTCTTAGCGTCACCAATCTCACCGTTTCTCATCTTCTGGTAGCACCTCATGGTCTAGTGGTCATGATGCTTACCTTATCAGCGAGAGGGCCGAAGTTCGATTTCTGGGAGGAATGTTAATCCGAAAACGGCTCTATTGTTGACTTGAACAGTGAAGTATTTACTTAATAGTTAACTATGGTGGGTTGCAGTCGTAGTGGATGAGTGTAAGGCGCTAATAACTTCATCACCAATATAATTGCTGATAACCGGAGTTGTAATGCCTTTGGGTACTACGTTCCTGGAGAAAAGCTCCTAGTAGTTGTGTGCAGTTATGACGAGACTGAGCTGAAGTTGACTATAACGTAATCATTTACATAGCGATTATGACACATTATATATACTGCATACATATATATATATATATATATAATATATATATATATATATATATATATATATATATATATATATATATATATACATACATACATACATACACTGTGTATATATATTTATATTTATATTTATTTATATGCATACATATGTATTCAATATATATATATGTGTGTGTATACATACATACAAACGCACACACATACACATATATACATATACAAATATATATATATATATATATATATATATATATATATATATATATATATATATATAGTCTCTATGTAACAAAGTAGAATATATACATAAACATGTGTATGTATACATTCACAAATGTTCATAGTGCCAAGCACAAGTCCATGTGCGAGGCAGAGGAGAGTGATAGCGTGAGCGTGAAGTGGGTTGTCGACTGAACTCTTGAACTAAATTGTATCTAAATTTAACCACAATGATCAATTGTCCTGGAGTTGTCTTAGAAAATGTTATTTGAAGGTTTTTGTCGAGAGGGAACATAAAGATTTCTCTTTTGTAAGCACATTTTTAGTTTTCTGTAAAAGAAAACTATTGTGCCGGCTTTATCTATCCTTCCGCACTTTTTCTGTTCGCCCTCACATCTTAAAAACTACTGAGGCTAGAGGGCTGCAAATTGGTATGTTGATCATCCGCCCTCCAATCGTCAAACATACCAAATTGCAGCCCTCTATCCCCAGTAGTTTTTATAGTTTTTGTTTTATTTAAGGTTAAAGTTAGCTATGATCGTATCTCAGGCACCGCTGTAAGTGCTAACAACACAGTCCACCACTAGACCGTGGCTGATTTTCATGGGCCGCGGCTAAGAGTTTCGTGGGCCGTGGCTGACAGTTTCATACAGCATTATACGCTGTATAGAAAACTCGATTGCGCCGAAGATACTTCGGCGCATTTTTTACTTGTTTTTTGGTATTTCCAGTACAGTTGTAGAGAATTATAAGTACGCATTCCCTTCGCCCTTTAAAGTTCTGTCTCTAGTATTGTAAAGTATAACTTTTTAAACCTTTGTCGTAAAATATCTGGTAACGACTTAGGTCATAAACTTTTCACTGAAAGCATTCGTCACAAAAACACAATCTTACCTACAGAGCATTTGTCTGGAACTCTCCTTGAAAACTTTTTTTTAAGCATTATCTGTGAGCATGAATGTCCAAATTTATCACCTGCATTCATTTGGCCAAAGCACAAATAAACAATTTTTATTAAAATAAATCTCAAAAGTATCTTTTAAAACAGTTCCTGAAAAGTTTAAGTTTCACAGTAAAATTATCTGTCTGAAAAAATAATAATAATAATAATAATAATAATAATAATAATAATAATAATAATAATAATAATAATAATAATAATAATAATAATAATAATAAAAGTAAAAGTGCAAATGATAAAGTGCTTCAAAAACAAATATAATGGTTGCAGTAAATGGTGTCCATTGAATTGTATGGCACATTTTATACAGACAAGTAAAATAAGCGAAAGGTAATAAATACAAACAGAAAATAAGACGATTTGAAGGGATTGAATCCAGCAAATCATGTATGATTCTATGAATTAAGTGATTTATAAACAGATAAATAAACAAATAAGCAACGGAAAGGTCGAACCAAAAGTAATTTTTCTAGTATGAGCAGCCTGGTAACTTTCGGAATCGGCTAAAAGGAGAGAGAGAGAGAGAGAGAGAGAGAGAGATTTCCCATTTCCCTAACCGCTGTTTTTAGTAGCGCCACCTGGTAACTTTAGAAGCTGAAATGAGAGAGAGAGAGAGAGAGAGAGAGAGAGAATTTACCATTTCCCTAACCGCTGTTTTTAGTATGCTCCACCTGGGAACTTTAGGAATCAGCTGAAAGGAGAGAGAGAGAGAGAGAGAGAGAGAGAGAGAGAGAGAGAGAGAGAGAGAGAGAGAGAGAAATTACCCATTTCCCTATCAGCTGTTTTTAGTATGCGCCGCCTGGGAACTTTAGAATCAATCAGCGAGAGAGAGAGAGAGAGAGAGAGAGAGAGAGAGAGAGAGAGAGAGAGAGAGAGAGAAAGTAACATTTGGAAATAACCCCGAGTTGAACGGCTGTTATATTTTCGGAGCGATAAGTTTTAAGATTGCCACTGAAGATTTTGGAGTATTGGTTATATTAGCTTGTTAGATAGTCTGGCGCCCTTGTGATGCTCTCAAGGCCTTTTGGGAGTTTTATAGATTTTACAATTTAGAGCAGTTCTTATTTGCTATTGTGTTTTATTTTTGTTGCTGTTGTCGAGTCATGATATCCGCCTTTGATGGATCTTTCAGAATCATAATTTTAAGCGTTATATTTACTTATTAGTATTTGCTGTAATTTCGTTTTATCTTTTTACTTATCAAATTACTCTCCGCCTTTGATGGATCTTTCAGAATCATAATTTTAAGCGTTATATTTACTTATTAGTATTTGCTATATTTTCGTTTTATCTTTTTGCTTATCAAATTACTCTCTGTTGGAGAAAGGCAAAACATATATGGCGTCATAAATTTTAAAATACCAAAAAAAAAAAACGCAAGATTTTATTAGATTTATCTATGTTTTTTGTTGCTTTTCCACAATCTTTTTCGTAAGTAAAACAATAGTCTGTTAAAGGAGCAAAAACGAATTCAAAAATAAACACAAGATAAAACATCAAAGAAAAAGAGAGAAATGATTACGTAACCACCCTACTTAAATATACAAATCACAAAGACAAAATCTTTCCGCCGACTATGCCGCAGCCCACAACTCTTCAGGGACATTTAGAGCGCTTTCTTACTTTCTTACTTCTTTCTTGAGTCACTCGCCCTGTTTCTTTCTTACTTTATTTGGTCGCTTGCTTACTTTACCTATGCAGCACACACCTACTTAGTTCACTCATTAACTTACACGTTTACGGACTTGTCGACGAGTCGGTAGAGTTCTCGGCTAGCACTCTGCTAGACCCGAGTTCGAGTCTCCGACCGGCCAATGAAGAATGAGAGGAATTTATTTCTGTGATAGAAATTCATTACTCGCTATAATGTGTTCATTTTTTTATCTAGGTCCCGTTGTAGGTAACCAGTTTTGCTAGACATCGTAAAATAAGTT
Organism: Macrobrachium rosenbergii; assembly: GCF_040412425.1. Taxonomy (NCBI): domain Eukaryota; kingdom Metazoa; phylum Arthropoda; class Malacostraca; order Decapoda; family Palaemonidae; genus Macrobrachium; species Macrobrachium rosenbergii. The sequence goes on from NC_089754.1 coordinate 46,985,172, forward strand.
TAATCCTTCGGGCCACTAGGAGAGCTGTTAATCAGCTCAGTGGTCATTCAGTCAGTCTAATGGACTTGTCCGCTTACTCACTTACTCTGTTCATTTTTTTTATCTATTCACTCGTTCACATTTTGCTTATCTCAATCGCTCACTCAATTACCCAATCATTCAGTCAGCCATTGACTCATCTGCTCATTCAGTCATTCTCTTACTTATTCACTTTTACTCTTTCATTCTTCTGCTTACCCAGTCTCTCGTTTTCTCACTTTCTCAATCATTTTACTCATTTACTCACTCAGTCCTTCATTTACTGATCCGCTCTCACTCTCTCATTCACCAGCTTATTCACACTCTCGTTTATTTGCTTAGTCACTGACTTCCAGTAATTACTACTGCGCCTCTGTAGGCCTCTATTACCTGGTGGTTAATCGACTTTGTGGGATAAAGTTACAGTGTTGGGCGGCTTGGGGCTAGCAACTTCTCCTAAACACACACAAGTATATATATATATATATATATATATATATATATATATATACATATATACATACATACATACATATATATATGTGTATATATATATATATAATATATATATAAATATATAAAATATATATATATATATAAAATATATATATATATATATATATATATATATATATATATATATATATATATATATATATATATATTCATTTGTATACAAATATATTGCACATAATTTGTATACAAATAAACATTCATCTAGAGTCACTGGGGGGCAAAATCATTAAAATCTCTGTAGATGACAGGAGATGACTTACGACGAAGCCAGTGAGTGACTCAAGAGGGTCCTTCTGTCATTTGCCATATTCCGACGGATCTCAAATTCTTTCCTGCGATGGAAAACCGTTCTTGTTTATACCGTACAATTTCCGGAATATCAAAAAATCATTGATATTTGCGTAAGAAAGATCCAGAGTTCTGTCATCAAAATATGCTAGAGATAGCTATGATTCCATTTAGTGATTAGTAATAATTATTATTTAATGTTGATGATAATGCTAAATTGGTAATTATGGCTAAAGTTCTGCCTGAAACAAACCACAAATAGTTAGTTGGGTAAGATTATCTTAGACAATTTGGTAACTACAAAAATAAGAAAGCGATAGTCCAGAGCTTAAGTTATACATTTCTGCTTTGCTCCTCTGTTGAAGATTTTGTTTCCCAAAGCTCATGAGATACGGAGATCGACCCATGTTATAACATAAGAAAATTAGGATGTATTAATAATATAATTTTTTATAATAATAATCATCATTCATATGCACCGAGCCAAAAAAACAATTAACTTGCTGAGAAATGTCCTCAGAGCAGATTGTCCACACGTGATAAAAGTGACAACAGAGGAAAGAAGCAGTTATTATAGAGAAATAAACAAACATAAATCAAAACACGTAAAAAATTGCGCTGAAGTTTCTTCGGCGCAATCGAGTTTTCTGTACAGCGTATAATGCTGTATGAAACTCTCAGCCACCGCCCATGAAACTCTCAGCCTCGGCCAATGAAACTTTCAGCCACAGCCCGGTGACGGCCTGTGTTGTTGACACCTGTAGCGGTGCCAGACCCACGGTCATGGCTAACCTTAACCTTGAATAAAATCAAAACTACTGAGGCTAGAGGGCTGCAATATGGTATGTTTGATGACTGGAGGGTGGATGATCAACATACCAATTTGCAGCCCTCTAGCCTCAGTAATTTTTAAGATCTGAGGGCGGACAGAAAAAGTGCGGACGGACAGACGAAGCCGGCATAATAGTCTTCTTTTCAGAAAACTAAAAGGTTGATGCGGTTGATGCGTGCTCAAAGTCCCGAAATAGAATTAATTGGCTTATAGGAATAAGTATTGTAAGAAACATTCGTGAATGTACCGAAGAATATTTGAGAAAAGATTTTACTGAACGTGTCTTTTATCAAGGAATATATATAAATGGAATTTACACGACAGACACGATTCACAATTAGAGAAGAAGAAGAAGAAGTAGTTTTGAAAGAGAGAAAGAAAAAAACGAATACCTGATGTTTTTAGCATCAAAGTAACGGTTTCTCGCGCGTAATAAACATAGAAGAATATTAATATGGATATTAATATTAATAATGACATTTATGATAAATTAATATCACTAAGGAAATAAGCAGACCATATATCCTTATTAATGTTAATATCCACACAATCCCAATAATGACCAGCACAGTCAGTGTTTATATAGTTCTAATCACTGTTATTGACGTTTCTCCCTTGCTATTAATATAAAGCAGATTTTTAAAAGCCGAAAGGGTCTTGGTAATTAACCCAATTATGGTTAGCTTGCATGTAGGCTTCAAGGGCAACACCTCAGTGTCCCCCATCTGTTCCCAGTGGCATGAAAGTCATTACAGGTCCTAATCCCTTGATAACCATACTTTTGGGTGAAACAGATGTCTCTCCTAATATGTGTCCAATTTTCACTCCCGCAATTAAGACAGTGCATTCCACATTCTCTTCTCGGTGCGTTATCTTGTTTAAAGATTTGAGACAAGAATTCTGCCCTAAAATGGAAAATTGCAGTATCTGCAAAATTTTCGAAATTGAGATGTGCCACCTATTTGGTTCCTGAAACACTAATACACAAGTTACTACAGTTTCAGAATGATTCTTTAGTGTATTATTTAGGGGGTCTCATTTGCAGTATCTGCTAAATCAGTAGTTAAGGCAAGGGAAAACTGCAGTATCTACCATTTTCTCAGTTTTGTATTTTTGCAGATACTGCCGTCTTTCATTTTAGGGAAGAATTGTGCTCAGTAACGATGATATGATTATATAAAACAGTTAAAAACAAGAAATTTATTGCTCTAGGAATGACTTCCGTGATTGATAGACTGATATATCATATAACAATTATATAACAATTGCCATCGATGCTGGTTATACACAAAAAACTGAAAATTATTTTACTGCGCAAAAGACAGTGGGACAAGTAATCAAAATGTTTTTCTGACCCCGACCTTTTGAAAAAAAAAAGGCGCAAGAAAAAGAAGGGTAAGGAGAAAAAATGGGGTTTAAAGAGGTAACCTTCCCCAGCTAATAAAGTATTTTGGCAGAATATTCATGTTCATATTCTTTCATCGCGTGAAATGCTCTCTCATGAAGCGAGCGTATTTATCCATTCTGCTCTCAACAAGGCCGGATATTTTAGCCAAGGTGATGTTCATAATTAAAATATCCATACTGATGTTATTATTAAAGGTGACGCTTAATTAAACATAATATTTACACAATATAAAGCTCACTGATGTATTCGCAGGTGTCATTATTGTTAGTGTTATTGATAATATTCTCTATATCCCGTATGGTGTCGCAAGCCTTAATGCTATATATATATTTATATATATATATATATATATATATATATATATATATATATATATATATATATATATATATATATATATATATATATATATAGCTGGTCCGCTGGTATAGTGGTTATTGTCGTGGCATGCCATCCAGATGTCGGGTTCGCGTCTCCCCAGGGAGACGACAAATCACAGGCTCTGTATCATGATCAGTTACTCTTGCAGTGTAGGGTCTGTGGTGGGAGGCTGAAATCAGTATTCTTTTGGAAGCGTGAATTTCAAGTCAATGGCCTCTGTGCGCTTGTTCCATGTGAATAGGTTTCATCTACTGTAATAATCATAATAATATATGGAATTGACAGCCTTTCCAAGGTCGCAAGTCAATTTTATCTCATCATACAAATATTTCAACAACAAGCTTTTATTACCCTACTGCTGGAGGGCAGACTTTTGACCATTTGGAAATGAAACCATTGGTGCCTTAAAATCAACTATTTTGAAAATCGGATGATTAAAAAATGTTACTACAAACCCCTCCATGGAACCCATCTCCCAAAAAATCTTTTAGAGCTACAGATATTTATTTTGAAATATTCGTAATGACTTCAAAGATATAGCGGCTCTCAATTTGCAGATTTTTGGGAGAAAATTATATATCTGTAATTTGCACAAATGTGAATCATTTGCAATAGGAAATTGACCCAGCGCTATTTATATTATGCGCTAAACAAATTGCCTCTCTTTGTTTTAGGGGTAACCGAGTACAATTTTAAACTTTAGACTTGGGGTCTTGGACGTTTTCATCAGAGCAACGTTTATATGATTTACGACGTAAATTTGGAATTAGGTTGTACCGAAACTTTGGAAAGATCATCAAATCTGTAATCTTTTCAGCAGCAAGACTATAGCAACATATGCAGTTTGTATTTTAGCGAAGATTGCCTATTCCTATGATGGTAAAATGTAACTTCATTTCGTATTATCTATGTTATAGAGGTATTAGTAATAGTTTTTCTTATCAAATGAGTCAATTTTAATGCCAGTATTAGCTTCATCATACACCTGTATTGAAAGTCCCCTAACAGGACGTCAACCTCTTTGACACATAGTTCGCCATTCACCTTCGTTCTGCAAACATTCCGGACTTTAGGACCCTTTAGTTACACCCTTTCCTTTCGCTTTTGTTCCACTAATTACCGCAATGATTTGCTTTCTCTTCATAAGCTTACCTAA
>NC_089754.1:46994770-47009770 GCF_040412425.1 Macrobrachium rosenbergii
TACCAACATCCTCTTCGAAAGGAAAAAGACGAATAATACTGAAAATCACACAATTTCCTAAACAAACTTACTTGCAACTAAGAAACTCAAGAAACTTACCTTAAGAGATTATATAACACAGTGAACAACAGCTACGAAGACAACAAGAAAAATAATAGTACTGACGCACCTTCCCAGCTTTTGTTTCTTTCTGTTCGCACAGACTCAGATTACCTCCCGAAAGGTCACAGGGCTCATTACCTATTACATTTCCCAAGGCACCCCTCGACTGGATTCTCCGAATGACTCTGGCTTACACTTAATTGACCTTGGTGATGACAAGACTTGTTTTAATGTCTCAGGCATTTGGGGGGTGTGGGGGTGTTAGGTTGGGTGGGATGGAAAAGACTTATTTTTTTTATTTGTTGAATAAGTTATTGGTACACACATATACATGCATATGCACGCACATATATATAGATGTGTGTGAGTGTGTATGTATATATATATATATATATATATATATATATATATATATGTATATATATATATATATATATATATATATATATATGTGTAATATATAATATAATATATGTATATATATATATATATATATATATATATATTATATTTATATATTATATATATATATATATATTCATATTTATTAAATATATGTATACATATATATATATATATATATTTAAACGTTGAAATATATATTTATACTGGTATATATAGTTACAATATATATACAAAAACATGAAGGTGTGGAGATGTTAAGGAGGTGGCGTTTCTTAAGAAGAGAGATTGACCAAATTCCCTAGTGGTTTTGGCCTCATTAGCTCCGTTTGGAGATGGATCTGGCGGTCGCGTTTCTTGGGTCATCTTCTTCAAAAAGGGTGCGAGAGGTGTCAATGGCGTCCGATTTCCAAGACAGGTTCATATTGTTGGTTTGATTGATGATAGCAGATTCAGCATCTTTCTTTTGTACGGACAGCTATGTAAATTTCTAATATGTAGGAAAATACACTGATCACGATCTACCTGTCTCGCCTACATAAATGTCATGACAATTACTACACGGTATCTTGTAAACTCCGGCTTCTTCCCTTTTTGTTATTTAAGTATACGTTAATTTGGGAGAAAAAGAAAGAACGGTTATTGATGTTTTCATCGTATAGCTTTATTTTGTTGTTGAAATCTATTAGCCAGTGGGACCTCGGCATTCTGCATTCCACGAACATATCCTAACTCTGAGGAATAGGTTGCACCCTACCATGATTTTTAAAATGTCATGAATTGGCAAGGTGGGTCTATATACGTAAATGCATACCTGTTCTGTTTTCATGAAGTACATTGAGAACATTCTGTTTTAACAGCTTAAAGTCCCCCCAGGAATTCCCAGAAAGAAGATATCATCTACGTGATCATGTTATGGGGTTTGATAGACGACAAAAGTTCTGTTTCGGCAAGTTTCTAGAAGGGGTGATAGGACTTTCCCAGCCAAATTTTTGTGGCGTTGTTGTGATGAAGACGCTTGCCTTAAGTAGAATGAAAGTGGCATATTTTGATGAGGTAAGGGTTATGTTTCACGTTATCGCGTGGGATTTGTAGTTGAAAGGCCAAACATTCCGGCTATGTAGAAGCTACATATTAGAAAAAGGGGTCGCGGAGTTGGTTTTCAGAGCAGTGAATAGCTACTATGAACCTGTCAGAAATTGGAAAGAACCAGTTTTTTGAAGAAGATGACTAAGGTCTATTTCGGTCACGTTTTCTCTCAAGATTTTATGAAAGGTTATTCCAAAGTTCTGCAAAAAATAAAATCATTAAAATATTCTGGGGAATGATTCTGTAAAATTTCATTAAAATTATTAAGAAAAATATAATAAGAAAGATAAAAAGAATATTTGACACTCAGTTTTACGTTTTTTCTCGGGCATTCTGCATTCCACGCAATACCTGCTCCTGAAAAATTTTTAAAAATGTGTTCATCAATGAAAGTGGCATATTTTGATGAGAATGTTATCGCGTGGGATTTTTTTTCCGGTAGAATCATGATGTCCAGTTTTTGAAACTTTCAAAATTCTGCAAAAATCAAATCATTAAAATATTCTGGGAATGATTCTGTAAAATTTCATTAATTGAAAATATTTGAGATAAACTTTTACATATTTTCTCGGAATTTTTTTTCAGTACAAGATGAAATCTTTGGAACTTTTTTAAATGAAATATGGACACAAGCCCACGGGGCCATTGACCTCAAATTCAAGCTTCCAAAGAGTATGTTGGTTTCACCCTCCCACCACAGACCCCACACCGCGGCAGTAACTGATCAGGAGACAGAGCCAGTGATTTTTCATCGCCCTGGGAGGCGCGAACTCATGACATCCGAGTGACATACCAAGACACTAACTACTGTATCATCGATCTTTCAGAGAATTAAGTCCAGTGCAGAGAATTAAGTCCAGTGGCGCTTTGTAGAAATTCCTGTATGATTTACAGCATGAAAGCCCTTCAGAAATGTTCTAGGAGGTTCGGAATTCCTGATCTTCAAGATTAGTGAGGAATGTATTCAAACGATCCCTTGTTGATGTGCGCGAACCACTTGCGAGAAAGACCGGTTAACGATCTAAAAAAATTTACTGAAAGTCTAGTTGGAAAAATTCCTCGGTTATTTTCATTAAAATATCCATAATGGCTTGTAACATTTCCAAAATAGATCTTTTATAAAACATTTATAATGATATGTTATGCATTTTCAATTAATAACCTCGGAGAGTTCTACTGATATTTCTCACAAATTTATGAAAAAATTAATCTGTTTTTAAAACAAATTTCAACAAAATTTGTTTTAAAAACAGTTCCTGTCTTTAGTTTGTTTTGTTCTCATAGATTTGTGCGAAATATCAGTAGACCTCTCCTACCTTATTTATAGAAAATCTGTAACATGCCACTATAAATATTTTATGAAAGATCTGTTTGCAAATGTTACAAGCCATTACGGATATTTTAATGAAAATAACTGAAGGATTTCGCGAAAGGTTAGCTTGACAATCCATGGGTAATGAAAAATATGCAAATTAATACAAATAATATTTCTTAAAAATATGTTACGTATTAAATTTTTAAAAAAGGTTTGTTTGAAAATAAGCCTGAAGATCAGGCTAAGAACATTTTATGGAAAGCATAAATGGAAACAAAATATCACTCAAGATCTTATGAAAGGTTATTCCAAAATTCTGCAAAAAGTAAAATCATTAAAATATTCGGGAGAATGATTCCGTAAAATTTCAATGATAAAAAGAGTATTTGACTCTACATATTTTCTCGGAATTTTTAAAAATGTTTTTTTCCAGACAATAAATTACGAAAGACTCTTGACTCCAAATTCCTATCGCATATACGTCCCATCGGCCCCTAGCTGCAACCCTTTTCATTCCTTTTACTGTACCTCCGTTCTGAATATCTTTCTTCCATCTTACTTCCCACCCTCTCCTAACAATTGATTCATAGCTCAACTGGGAGGTTCTCCTCCTGTTACACCTTTCAAACCTACCTTCTCTCAATTTCCTTTCCAGCGCTGAATGACTTCATAGGTCCCAGTGCTTGGCCTGTGGCCTAAACTTTGTATTCCGTTCCATGCCTTTCCCATATAATTATCTGGAACTCCTAGATTTTTAAAGAAAGTTTTAGCAAAGGAGTGGTTGATGACTAGTGAAACTGAAAAGGAGGCTTTAGTAAATGAGTGGGTGATGGGTATCCATTAAAATTGTGTTAAAAAAAAGATGGAGTATAAGAGTACCAGACAGGTCACCTTGCTGGAGTAAAAATTTGCTTCGAAGTAAAGAGCAGAAGAAGAAAAATGACTAAAGGTTGGTGTAACTTAGTTTAAAATATTTTTGACGTCTTAAGAAGTAGAAAAAGAAAAAAGAAACTTATTAACTTGTTATAGACAGGCCGACAAAGAGACAGAAGGATAAACAAAGAGACCACACAAGAAAGGAGAGAAGAAAGACTAAGCTAAGAAAAATATATGCACGCATTGGGGCACACTTTAAAAAAAGTAAGAGTAATCTTGGCACAACTTTACCTCTTTCAGTGCAAGTAGGGATTAGACGCCGTATATTTTCTTACAGAAGCAAATCAAGTAACAAGTAAAAAATGCGCCTAAGTTTCTTCGGCACAATCGAGTTTTCTGTACAGCGTATAATCAAGGCCTAATTTAGGCCGCCGAAAATAGATCTATCTTTCGGTGGTCTCGGTATAATGTTGTATGAGCTGCTGCCCATGAAACTTTAACCACGGCCCGGTGTTGGCATATCCTATATCGTTGCCAGAAGCACGATTATGGCTAACTTTAAACCTTGAATAAAATAAAAACTACTGAGGCTAGAGGGCTGTAATTTGGTATGTTTGATAACTGGAGGGTAGATGATCAACATACCAATTTGCAGCCCTCCAGCCTCAGTAGTTTTTAAGCGCTGACGGCGGACAGAAAAAGAGCGGTCGGACAGACAAAGCAGTCACAACAGTCTCCTTTCACAGAAAGCTAAGAAGGATCAAACTAAGCTTCTTATCTAAACAAACATTTCACCCGAGAAACGTTAATGTGATAAATGTTATGTCTCATCGTTTACGACGGTAGAATTTGGAGCACTCAGGCAGGGTCTGAAGAAATGGGAGATATGAGTCACTGACGGTTCGAGCTCCTTTGGACTGTTTGTTTATTGATCGGCCCCTGGGTCGATGACACGGCTCTAGGGGGGAAATTAGAACGCATTTACTCTCTCTCTCTCTCTCTCTCTCTCTCTCTCTCTCTCTCTCTCTCTCTCTCTCATTTATAGCTGTTTTATAGTTGTTCGTGTTCAGTAATTGTAATTATATATATATATATATATATATATATATATATATATATATATATATATATATATATATATATATATATATATATATATATATATATATAACTATAATTTTTATGCATGCTGTTCTATTCCTGATCATAAATACTCCATCTCATACAAGATTCAACTTTGTATCTTGAAAAATAAATAAATTAGAGCAGGCTGAATTTCCAAAACTTTGATGGCTTATAATTCAGAAAATATATATATACATATATAATTTTATATATAAATATACATATACATATATATGTATATATATACATACAGTATATATGCATATATATATATATATCTGTATATGTATATATACGTATAATGCATAGACATTCACACACACACACACACACACACACACACACATATATATATATATATATATATATATATATATATATATATATATATATATATATATATATATATATATATATATATATATATATTATATATATACATGCATACATACATATATTAATTTTTCATATTCCCTAATCTTTGACCAGCCGCGAACGCTCCCGTACCGTACCCAGGAATAGAAAGCCATTTGGAAACCAGAGCAGGGAGTTCCGTGACAATCTGTCGTTTATGCATCTTTTGTGACGAGTAATTATCCCGTGACGTTACTGAATAATGCACAAGGCTACGAAAGTAAAGCTGTAACAGATCCATTATCATACGAAGCAGATCGCACATGGATAACTGGCAGCATAATGTTGCAAAGGCACGCCAGTCAAGCGTGACATTGTTGACAGTCCATTTCGAAGAGACTGCGATCTTAAAAGAATGATTGATTTCTTTTCTTATGCGGTGCGGTTTTTCTCTTTTTTTCTTTTTTTTTTGGCTCTATGAATTTATCGCTTCTTCCAGTTTTATGATCTGTTATACTGTATACTTTTGTTTTGCTGGTAGGTATTTGTTTGAGCGTTGGGGGGGACCACTTTTGAAGCTTATAAAGATATATCAGTTTGGAAATAGCTTTCAGACAATGGCCTACTTGACATTTACACCACTCTGAAGTTGGTGATCAGTAAAACTAATTAACTATATCTATATACATATATATATATATTTATATATATATATACATATATATTTATATACATTTATTATACACACACTTATATATTATATACATAATTATACATACATATATATACATATATTTGTGTATATATATACAGTATATATATATAATATATATAACAATATATATATGATATTTATATATACATATATATATATATACATATACATGGTGAGGTATATCATGCAACAGCATAACGATACCAGGACTTCGGATCCTGTTGCTGAACATCATGTTATAGAAATCGCAGCGTCATGATGTCCTTCCATTAGTAGTACTTCAGTTCCACCTGCGGTTACGTAAAACCATGACATTCTTAAGAACCTGGCACCAGCTGACTGGAGAAAATGTTCTTAACGTATTTCTCACGGTAACAGTTCAAGTTAGAGGAATTCTTCCATTTCCTTAGTACGGAAAAACTTCGTTCATACACAAGCAAAACGCTTTTGTGGTGAAGGACATTAGAATTGTGAATATATGAAAAATGAACGAAGGAATTCCAGTCACTTCTTAAGGAATAATAAAAAAACTGTAGTACCCACACACCTCGTAGGCGAAGCTATTACGCTTTATTATCAGGTCAGCTTACATAATTTTTTTTATATGTTAATTATTTATTTAGGTAGTGTTTACCACCACGAAACACATGCCGGAAATTAGTTACACTTACCTCCTGGAAGTAGATTTACTGTATAATATATATATATATATATATATATATATATATATATATATATATATATATATATATATATATATATATATATATATATATATATATGTGTGTGTGTGTGTGTGTGTGTGTGTATACATACGCTTATACACATGTAAATATATATATATATATATATATATATATATATATATATATATATATATATATATATATATATATATATATACAGTATATATATAATTTTACCTTTCAGATAGGTGTACTGTGGTACTAATTCTAAGTTGAAGTTAAAGTCCTTCTGGGCCTCCAGTAGCTCATAGGGCACTGATCTGTTTCTCAGGCCGACAGCCAGTGGGAACAGGTCCCAGTGCCCATGACACGCGGCCAGTGTGTCTAGATCATTATATATCATAAAGTTGTTGTTGTTCCTGTGTATAAAACTTTCCCAATCATGAAAAAGTTTCAGCAACAAAGAAAAATGAAACTTGCCTTGCTAATGTTCCTGTTCACATGTCATTTCTGATTATATTATTATGAAAATTTACAGGGGATATTAGCGTCGAGAACTAAACCGTTTCTTGAAAGCTTTCTGTAAAACTCTGTCTATTTAAACGATGAAATTTGTGTGGATCATTTTTTTTTTCAGTAAGGATGATAATGATATGCTGCCAATGGGGTGTACACACGCGTGCTAATTTTAAAGCAATTCGGTTATTCATCTTCGGTTTGTTTACATTGCGCTGATTTTATTCTCTTTTGTTTGAAAAGAAATTTACTCTAATGTGTGATATCATCCATTTGAGTATCTTACTGTTTTTACTTTTAATTATTTTATTTATGTATTTATTTTTTTTACGACTAGGAATTCCCATTTCCTAAGAATGTTACAACCCAAACCATGACCTGTAGGGGAATAGAAAATTATGTATTGGATCCTCTCCCTCAATTCAAAATCTATGATCATGTCTTTGTGACGCCAGCTCATGATATTAAATTAGTGAATGAAAGCCTCTGCAACTTATAATAACATACTAATCACCCATTCCTCTTATTTACTTGGATACAGTAATGATCAGACCTTTTCTTTTCGCAGCTATCTTTGTTCTCTTCTCTACAGCCTTCCACGTCCGCTTCTGAACCCCCTTACCTGTGTTCCATCAACTCTCCTTTAACTTTTGAATATGCAAACTTTCCCGTAAAGCTATGGGGGTACGAATATATACCTCAAAACCGTCTCTTTTGTATATATATATTTTTTTCAGTTTTTTCTGCATGTTGTTGATTTAGCTCATGTGTTTTGTTTCTCTCTCTCTCTCTCTCTCTCTCTCTCTCTCTCTCTCTCTCTCTCTCTCTCTCTCTCTCTCTCCTGCCTGTTTGTCTGTCTGTCTCTGTCTCTCTCTCAAATTGAAACCCAACAGAAAATCCACCAATCCCGGAGCTTAAACGGTTGTACAAGCGACCCAGCCCTGTAACCCGTAAGCGAACTCATCAACATTCAGAACTAAGTCGATTGACTTGAACCAAGCACAAGGGATGGGAAAGCACATCGAGGTTCGGGAGCGAGTCTTTAGAGTTCACTGATGTCACGCCAAGGGTTTGGCGTGATCTGTCCCGGATACGAAACAGCACGCGTCATGATTTTGCGAACGCTGTGCAGCCGCTCCCTTTACCCCCCACCTCTGCATCCTTTCTGCCAATCATCGGTCAGTACTTTTTTTTAGTTTTCTGTAAGAGAAAACTGTTGTGCAGGCTTTGTCTGTCCCTCTGCACTTTTTTCTGTCCGCACTTTTTCTGTCCGCCCTCAGATCTTAAAAACTACTAGGCCTAGAGGGCTGCAAATTGGTATGTTGATCATCCACCCTCCAATCATCAAACATACCAAATTGAAACCCTCTAGCCTCAGTAATTTTTATTTTATTTAAGGTTAAGGTTAGCCATAATCGTGCTTCTGTCAACGATATAGAATAGGCCATCATCGGACTGTGATTAAAGTTTCATGGGCTGAGACCACCAAAAAGATAGATCTACTTTCGGTGGCCTTGATTATACGGTGTAGCGGCTGCACAGAAAACTCGATTACGCCGAAGAAACTTCGGTGCATTCTTTACTTGCATGATGCTGTTCTCCCCACAGTTAACCTCTGCTTCCCTCCTTGTTTCTGTCCACTCACCCCCAGCACGCTATCTTCATCCTTGTTCTATTTTTTTACTCTTTGTAAATCTCTGTCACGCTTTCTCCTCTAATGTCGCCCTCTGACCTCGTCCACCTCAGTTGGGTTACTGGAAATGAGGGTTATCTTTGTTCTATCACTCCGTCTATTTATATACCTTGGCTGCCGTCATGTTCCTTCTAGTGTTCATCTCAGACCCTCATCGCAAACGGCCGGTCAGTTCTTGGTTCATCTTTCGTTCAGTTTGAACTTTCGTTCTTTTTCTTTTAATTCCTCCGTAATAACACCTTTGCTTCTGTACTTAGCTATTCGGTGCGCAGCTCTCTCTCTCTCTCTCTCTCTCTCTCTCTCTCTCTCTCTCTCTCTCTCTCTCTCTCTCTCTGTTTTTAAATCAAGCGTTGTTGCCATATCAAGTCAACAGTTTCTGTATTCATAATCTGAATAGATTAACGTAAATAAACCCAATCTGTTACTGAATAAAACGCAAATAAAACAAATGTCTAAGTTGAGGACGTATCTAAAACAAAGCTCTGATGAAAAGAAGACGTAAATAAAAAAGACAAAGCGTCAACAAGACAACCTTCTGAAGAGATGAGGAGGTAAATAGGCCAAGTCCTTGGAAAGATTTTGCGTAACTGAACTTTGGATGATCAGCGACAGCATTATAATTACTTTGTCACCAAGTGATATTTCTCTAACTATTGAAGACGCGAGGAAAGGTAGATATGAATATTTAATTCACGCTCCAGCACAAAAGTCATCTCTTCTCAGCACGCACAGTTGCATATATATATATATATATATATATATATATATATATATATATATATATATATATATATATATATATATATATATATATATATATATATATATCAAATTGTGTTAACTCCTGCTACATAATTTAATGGTTGGGAAAACAGGGGCACATGAATTTTTAATGTCATCGCCTGAAGTTCAGTCCCAGTTTCTCTTACTAGTGAGGCGAGCGTCTTTTGAGAGAGAGAGAGAGAGAGAGAGAGAGAGAGAGAGAGAGAGAGAGAGAGAGAGAGAGCCTTTCTATCAGTATTGCTAGCTTTTCACCGTGCACGGATATCCATTAATTCATAGCGCACTCAGAAATACGTGAACATAAAACTTCCACGAAGATTTGTGAGGATAATTTACGTTCTCTCTCTTCATATCACAATAACAGTAGATACCCGAGACACGCTTCAATGAACAATCCGAGGATTTCGGAAACATTTTAGGCTAATCCTTTTTCCATTCGACGTCCCTTTGTATCTTTTCGGTGACGAGTTCAGACCGCCCTCCCTTTCTGCTTATGAGGAGGAGGAGGAGTCTCTCTCTCTCTCTCTCTCTCTCTCTCTCTCTCTCTCTCTCTCTCTCTCTCTCGTCGAGCTGTATTCTATCAGAAGAAAAGGCTTCTGACCGTGACTCCTCTATCCCTAATTGAATGACCATCGCTGAGAGTGTGTGTCCTTGCGGCCGTAATGTCGCAATATACGACATTAAAACCTTTGGCAAGAGAGATAAGACGTGCTCGGGAATTCCGCTTTCTATACGGCTCTCGCGAAATGTATGCGAGGGAAAATTGCTGCGTGGTTCAGTTAGGGATGGCTCTCTCTCTCTCTCTCTCTCTCTCTCTCTCTCTCTCTCTCTCTCTCTCTCTCTCTCTCTTGTTAATTCAGTGTTTCATTTGCATGATTACATCCATAAACTAAAAAGGATGAACATAGGACAGCCGTTACGTCACTTCAGTTGACAATTTCTCTTTAATCTTCTTAACCGCTGGTTGGAGGAAGGTTTTTTATCTATAATATCTGAATGCCAGGCGCCTCTTGAAAGATTCATCGTGTTTCTTTGCTTAATCAAGACTCTGAAATGTAGCCTTTACTTTCTACATTTTGGCGTTTTTACGGGCTCCTTATATTTGATGGAATTCTGTTTTAACAGAAAATATTTCAGTCATATATATATATATATATATATATATATATATATATATATTGTAACGACCCGAGTGGGCCGTTATGCAGGTTCTTTAATATACTCAGGACGGGGCTGTCATGACTGACGGCAGATGCAACAAACAAAGGAGGGGAAAACAACAAAAACAATAAAATGAGCTCAAAATTAATTTATTTACAATATTTACAAGTGAGTCAGGTCTGGTAAAAGATAAAACCATAAATACAAGAATAAGCCAAAGGCAGCACTAAACATAATCAAGTTAAGATAAAAAAAAAAGTAGCTTTAAAAAAAAAGGCAAAAAATAAACAACAGCAGGCAGAAAAAAACCAAACATACGTCCTCCATCGGGGCACCAAGACAGCCCTCAGCTGTACAACAGGGACAAAACCCACAAACCAGAAAACCCCGATGGAGACGTCAGGACAGCCTCACGCTGTCATCAAAGATGAGCAGCTCGTGGTCACACGACTACTCATGGTCACACTCCACCTCTACGACGTGCTCCACTTCGTAGGCGTGCTCCAATTTGTTGCTCATAAACTCGACCAACGTCGACTCCAAAAACTGCCTGCTGCTGCTGCCACTGCCGCTACTTCGCTGCCCTACCAGACCCGACTGGCGAAAGAAAAACGGCAGCTCACTGACGAAAACATCAAAACAAAAAAACTTGAAGGTAAGGAGGCAGCAATCCACAAAGGGAACGAGCAGGGGAACCAGCAGTTCCTGCAAAACCATCACTTAACGTGACACCTCCCCACCTAAAAAAAAAAAAGATTATTTTTTTTTTTTTTTTTACACTTCTGATCCTCCAATGCCGTAACAACCCCGCCAGCCAAAACAGAGCCGCCCTGTCACGGTCGCCATTGTAACGACCCGAGTGGGCCGTTATGCAGGTTCTTTAACATACTCAGGACGGGGCTGTCATGACTGACGGCAGATGCAACAAACAAAGGAGGGGAAAAAACAACAAAAACAATAAAATGAGCTTAATATTAATTTATTTATAATATTTACAAGTGAGTCAGGTCTGGCAAAAAGATAAAAAAACCACAAATACAAAAAAAAGCCAAAAGGCAGCACAAAACAAAATCAAGTTAAAATAAACAAAAAAAAGTAGCTTTAAAAAAAAGGCAAAAATAAACAACAGCAGGCAGAAAAAAAAAATACCAAACATACGTCCTCCATCGGGTCACCAAGACAGCCCTCAGCTGCACAACAGGGACAAGACCCCACAAACCAGAATACCCCGATGGAGACGTCAGGACAGCCTCACGCTGTCATCAAAGATGAGCAGCTCGTGGTCACACGACTACTCATGGTCACACTCCACCTCTACGTCGTGCTCCACTTCGTAGCCGTGCTCCAATTTGCTGCTCAAAAACTCGACCAACGTCGACTCCAAAAACTGCCTGCTGCTGCTGCCACTGCCGCTACTCTCGCTGCCCTACCAGACCCGACTGACGATAGAAAAACGGCAGCTCACCGACGAGAACATCAAAACAAAAAAAACTTGAAGGTAAGGAGGCAGCAATCCACAAAAGGGAACGAGCGGGGAACCAGCAGTTCCCGCAAAACCATCACTTAACGTGACACCTCCCCACCTAAAAGAAAAAAAAAAAAGATTATTTTTTTTTTTTTACACTCATGATCCCCTCCAATGCCGTAACAACCCCGCCAGCCAAAACAGAGCCGCCCTGTCACGGTCGCCATTGTAACGACCCGAGTGGGCCGTTATGCAGGTTCTTTAATATACTCAGGACGGGGCTGTCATGACTGACGGCAGATGCAACAAACAAAGGAGGGAAAACAACAAAAACAATAAAATGAGCTCAAAATTAATTTATTTACAATATTTACAAGTGAGTCAGGTCTGGTAAAAAGATAAAAACCATAAATACAAGAATAAGCCAAAAGGCAGCACTAAACATAATCAAGTTAAGATAAACAAAAAAAAGTAGCTTTAAAAAAAAAAAAGGCAAAAATAAACAACAGCAGGCAGAAAAAAAAACCAAACATACGTCCTCCATCGGGGCACCAAGACAGCCCTCAGCTGTACAACAGGGACAAAAACCCACAAACCAGAAAACCCCGATGGAGACGTCAGGACAGCCTCACGCTGTCATCAAAGATGAGCAGCTCGTGGTCACACGACTACTCATGGTCACACTCCACCTCTACGACGTGCTCCACTTCGTAGGCGTGCTCCAATTTGCTGCTCATAAACTCGACCAACGTCGACTCCAAAAACTGCCTGCTGCTGCTGCCACTGCCGCTACTTCGCTGCCCTACCAGACCCGACTGGCGAAAGAAAAACGGCAGCTCACTGACGAAAACATCAAAACAAAAAAAAACTTGAAGGTAAGGAGGCAGCAATCCACAAAGGGAACGAGCGGGGAACCAGCAGTTCCCGCAAAACCATCACTTAACGTGACATATATATATATATATATATATATATATATGTATAAATATATATATATATATACATACAGTATATATATATATATGTATGTATGTATGTGCGTGTGTTTGTATGTATGGCAGTGTATTCGTAGTTCCTTTTATTTGTCTATTTCTCTCTATAGCTTTTAGCCTCATAGTTCCATAACACTTCCAGCAAAGTATCACTGAACACGTTTTGTCGGAACGCAATCCACCGCCTTCTAATCAACCGTGGCCAGCTCGTGATGTTAGGCGATCCATGGTCCATTTATTTTTCATGGCTGAATTAATTCTTGTCGCTGATGACCATAGTTGTTATGGCCGAGTTGTTAGGACTTCAGTTTATAGCATCGAATCAACCACCTAACGAGACATTGTGTTCTAATGAGCTGGCAACGAACAGAATTCGTCCATGGAAGACTGGGAAACTTTAACTTAAACTTTATTTAATTTCACAAATGTAGACTGCAGTGACTTAAATTTCACAAATGTAGACCGCAGTGGCTTAAGTTCCACAGATGTAGACTGCAGTGGCTTCTATTTCCCAAATGTAGACTGTAGTGACTTCTATTTCACAAATGTAGACTGCAGTGACTTATATTCCACAATTGTAGACAAAAGTGACTTAAATTTCATAAATGTAGACTGCAGTGACTTAAATTTCACAAATATAGACTGTAGTGACTTAATTTCATAAATGTAGACTGCAGTGACTTAAATTTCACAAATGTCGACAAAAGTGACTTAAATTTCACAAATGTAGACTACAGTGACTTAAATTTCATAAATGTAGACTGCAATGACTTAAATTCCACAAATGTAGACTGCAGTGACATAAATTCCACAAATGTAGACTTCAGTGGCTTAAATTTCACAAATGTAGACTGCAGTGACTTAAATTTCATAAATGTAGATTGCAGTGACTTAAATTTCATAAATGTAGTCACTTTAAATTCACAAATGCAGACTAGTGACTTAAATTCCACAAATGTAGACTGCAGTGACTCACTACATCTCTAGATTTCTGAAGCTTAGTTAAAAAAAAAAATTTGGCACTTTTAGATTTACATAGCATTGGTCAGAAGACCTAAGTTGAATATTTTTATTTCTATACTGGCTCTCCCTCAATCTTCAGAACGCAATACTTCCATTGATCACAATTCTTGCGATAAAGGAAATGGAAAAAATTAGCCTGACATCATGCTGTGGCCCTTGTGGACTCGATCGCAGATGTGCGTGTGTGCGCGTGATTGTATGTGCACATGAACTTTTGATTAAGTTAGCTATCTAAGTGCCAAAATATTAATTTTTTTCTTGCTCAGTTAGCAAGCTACACACAGGAATACTTCTATCTTTTCAAACACACACGCCCCCACACACATACACACACACACACACACACACACACACACACACACACACACACACATATATATATATATATATATATATATATATATATATATATATATATATATATATATATATATATACATACATTATTCAGATAGCCATTAAATTAGCTAACCAATGAATTAATGTATAAAACTCGTAATTAACATAAAAAATTAAGAACTAAGTAACAGGACGACTAAGTAGGTGACCCGATATCAGATAATACATGTTTAAAGATACCTTGAAAAAAAGTTTGCTAAAATGAAAATCAGTGGCGGTACTTGGCAACTCCTCCAAGTTGACGTTTATTACGCGGCAAGCTCTGTAATTCCCTCCTGGTTTATGTATGATCAATAATACCATT
>NC_089754.1:47012270-47027270 GCF_040412425.1 Macrobrachium rosenbergii
AGAGAGATTGGAAGACGTGGATAATCACGTGGATAATCTCCAAAGCCACCGCTGCATACGAGGCATGAATCTCTTGCCGTGCGATAGATTACCTTTGTACCCTAACTAGGGATATAAAAAGAATTCTCGTTTTTAATTTTCTGAAAAGAAAACTATTGTGCCGGCTTTGTCTATCCGTCCGCACTTTATTCCGTCCGCACTTTTTCTGTCCACCCTCAGACCTTAAAAACTCCAGAGGCTAGAGGGCTGCCAATTGGTATGTTGATCTTCCACCCTCCAATCTTCAAATATACCAAATTGCAGCCCACTAACCTCAGTAGTTTTTATTTTATTCAAGGTTAAAGTTAGCCACAATGGTGCTTGTGGCAACGATATAGGCCAGGCCACCACCGGGCCGTGGTTAGTTTCATGGGCCGTGTCTCATACAGCATTATACTGAGACCACCGAAAGATAGAATTATTTTCAGTGGCCTTGATTATACGCTGCAGCGGCTGTACAGAAAACTCGATTGCGCCGAAGAAACTTCGGCGCATTTTTTACTTGTTTAATTTTATATCCTCCTTTAGTAGTGGTACAAGTAGTCTATTCCCATTCGGGAGGAAAGGATTATCAAGAAAGAACTTCTTGCTAAGGTTCCACTGAATTAGAAATACGACCTTTTGGTCACTGTAGAGAAGTGACCTTAAACTTTATTTCTACCAGTTTACACCACACACATCCATCACTGTTATTGTCGGTGTTCATATGCCCATTGCCATTAAGACTTCATTTTCTTTGTATTTAATAAGCTTAAATTTATAATGCCAAAGTTTTGTTTCCCTGTGTACAAAGGTATCTCAAATGTAGCTTTTCTTTGTCACCGCTTGTCCTTGAAGGCCACTCAGATGGAGTGATACAAGGGGGAGTGGAATGACTCAGGGCTATAGGATGAGACTTGAATTTATTCAGGAATCCTGAATAGATTTAATGATTCATAGGAGTAATGTTATGTGGAAGAGCAAATAATGATGCACAGGAGAGTGAATGATACAATAAGTTAAGAGATGAGACAGAGAAAAATGAATGACACATATACGATGGAGAATGATCCATAGATAAATGAGAATGATACGTGAGGAAGGGAATGATACGATGGAAGAGGGATGATAAATGACACATGAAGGGAATG
Source organism: Macrobrachium rosenbergii (assembly GCF_040412425.1). Lineage (NCBI taxonomy): Eukaryota > Metazoa > Arthropoda > Malacostraca > Decapoda > Palaemonidae > Macrobrachium > Macrobrachium rosenbergii. The sequence continues at coordinate 47,013,440 of NC_089754.1, forward strand.
ATACAAGGGAAGAGGAATGATAAATGAAATGATACATGAAGGGAATGATACAAGGGAAGAGGAATGATAAATGAAATGACCCAGGAGGAATGGAATGATACAAGGGAAAAGAAATTATACAAGGGAAAAGTAATGATAATTGAAATGATACTGGAGGAAAGGAATAATGCAAGAGAAGAAAAATGATGGATGAAAAGATACAGGAGAAAGGGAATGATACAGGTGAAGAGGAATGATAAATTTAATGATACAGGCGGAAGGGAATGATATATGAAATGATACCGGCGGAAGGGAATGATAGATAAAATGATACAGGAGGAAGGGAATAATATAAGGGAAGAGGAATGACAGGCAAAAGCATACAGGGGGAAGGGAATGACACAAGGGAAGAAGAATGATAAATGTAATGACACAGTGGGACTTGATGATAAATGAAATGAAACAAGAGGGAGGGAATGATGCAAGGGAAGAGGAATAACAAATGAAATGATACAAGGGAGGAAGATTGATAAATGAAATGGTACAGGAGGAAGGGAATGATACAAGGGAAGAAGAATGATAAATGTAATGATACAAGGGGACTTAATGATAGAGTAGGGAGGGAACGCTACAAGAAAAGAAGAATAATAGATGAAATGATCCAAGGGAGGAAGAACGAGAAATGAAATGATACAGAAGGAAGGGAACGATAAAAGGGAAGAGGAATAACAGACGAGTGAGGGACACGAGAATCGAAAGGAGGCCATAATTGAAGGGATTAAAAGTCGCGCGGAACGTGAAAGCCAGTAAATGGAAATCACTCGTGACGTCACAGCTAAGAGGATTAGTAGCCCGTGTGACGTCATGCGGCTCATTGCCAGTATACGCGAAATCATTTAGGAGTTAGTGGGACAAAGAGAGGCCTACAAATATATTGGTTATGATTCTGTGGAAAATTAATATGATATATAGGTTAATCCTTACATGTATAAATATCCACGTGTAGTGTTTGTGCATGTGGAGATGGAGGGAAAAAAAGGTTTTAAAAAGGTTTTTTTTTGCGGGAAATTAAGGATATGCAAATGAGACACCATAGAAGGGCAGCCAATCTGGTGGTGTACTAAGAGCAATATCCACAGTTCATGTGTGTGTGTGTATATATATATATATATATATATATATATATATATATATATATATATATATATATATATATATATATGTATATATATATATATATATATATATATATATATATATATATATATATATATATATATATATACATATATATAATATACATATATATGTATATATAGATATAAATGTACATATATATATATGTATATTTATGTATATATATACATACATATATATATATATACGCATATATTTATAATAACCACAGTGACCTTTAACTTCTCGGTATCCTGACATTTTTTGGATACGCCCATCACAACTCCTCCCTGGATTCAAGGCCCATAGCGTTGGGCGTGTCCACAAACCCGTCAGGAGATCGAAAGTTATGAGGACATTGTGCCTAACACAAGGACATATATTTCTGAAAAAAAAAGTGACCAGTAGGTTTTATAGATATTTCAAGGTCACAAATAAGTTCTGGAGAAATGATTTAGATGATGATCGCTGCTACAGTCGTAGAGAGTCCCCGATGCAGAAATGTTCACCACAACACTAGTAATTTTAAACACCTAAAGAAAGGCTCATCAACATCTCTTCAAAGCCGTACATATATATATATATATATATATATATATATATATATATATATATATATATATATATATATATATATATATATATATATATATATATATATATATACCATAGGTGAAAAATAAGAGGCGGGGTATAGCCGGTTTCGACTTTATTTCCAAGCCACTGTCGAAGGACTGATCGTTGGCTTGGGAATAATGTCGAAACCGGTGGGGACCTACATCCCGTTTCTTATTCTTCACCTGTGGTAATGTGTGATATATGAGTCACGTACAGAAGTGATTATAATCATATATATATATATATATATATATACATATATATGTGTGTGTGTGTATATATATATATATAGATTCGTCATCAGTGTAATTTAATTACTGTTAAAATTAATCAAGGAACAATAGATACACAGAAAGGTGAAATGTCAAACCTTCCACGTACGAACATGGCTTCTAATTTTAGTCAGATTGAGTTAGGTCAGGATGTATCTTCTGAATTGCCTTTGTCGTCTTTTGCGCCTAGCTTTATGCGGGAGTAGCTGTTAGAGATAAAAATAATTATTGTTATTCTTGAAGCTAATTAGATTAGGTGCGTAACAAACTGTTGTAGGTTAGAACTCACGTCACTTAGGTAAGTATTAAAGTATTATTAGAGCTAAATGCAAATTCACAGTTTTATCTGCAGTTATGGGGAGAATTTTTACTTTGAAAAAGTGAGTTATATATATGTGTGTGTGTGTGTGTGTAAATTTATGTCTATACTGTATACACACACACACACACACACACACACACACACACACATATATATATATATATATATATATATATATATATATATATATATATATATATATATATATATATATATATAAATATATATAAATATATATATATATATAAATATATATATATATAAAATATATATATTATATATATATATATAATATATATATAGGTATATATATAATATATATATTGTTAAAGGACTCATTCAAACTGGATGGTATCTAATGGAGTTTTTATTAGCAGTTACAAGCTAAATGCAAACAGTCCACATTATCAAGTATCCGTACAATGATTGTAATTGATTGATAATGTGGACTGTTTGTCCAAGAAAGCTTGTAAGTTTTGAATAAAAACTCCATTAGATACCATCCAGTTTGAATGAGGTCCTTTTTAGCAATTCTACTAATGCACAGAACAATTGTGTATGTGATAAAGTTAATATATATATATATATATATATATATATATATATATATATATATATATATATATATATATATATATATATATATATATATATATATATATATATATATATATATACTGTGTATATGTTGACACTCACGCACGTACTTCTCTGAAAAATAAGAAAACCTTTTCTCTCCCATTTATTTTTCATCCCTCCTTTCACAACCAATACGGACGAACGACCCAAAAATAGAGTTTAAACCAGGAAAAAGGAAGTGCAGAGCAAAATCGTGCGAGTATTCCCTCGTAAAAGCAAGTGTGGGAAGAGGGAGAAGCTGTGGGGGCCCTAAACAACTTCCGTTAAAATGCATAACAACGGGAAAGTTCAATTTTAAATGCCGAATTCCCCACAGGACATGAAAATAGGGGAATAACATACAGCTCTTTAAATTGTCAGGCGCTGTGACAATCTTCTTCGATTCGTAACGGTTATGCTTTTTTTTTTGTTTTAACGAATCTCTCTCTCTCTCTCTTTCTCTCTCTCTCTCTCTCTCTCTCTCTCTCTCTCTCTCTCTCTCTCTTCTTCTTCTTCTTCTTCTTCTTTTCCTCTTCTTCTTCTTCTTCTTCTTCTTGTTTTTAATTTTACTGTGACCCTTTAACAAGATATAAACATTTTGTTTCCTCTCGCCGACTATTTGTAGTACTCTTTATTTTCTATTTTCTACTTTCCATTTCTGAATATCCCGTCCCCTTATGACCGTTTATTCAAGATTTATTTAACGTTTCCTAAAACCCTAAGAGTTATTTTTACTCACGGTGACCTTCTATTTTTGTTGGGATCGGGAAGGTCTGTTAAATTTCCTGTATTGCTGGATGCATTTTTAATTAAACTTTGTGCTTTAATTTTGATACATTTTGTTTCTGTAATCTTCGATACAAATTTTATACTTTTTATTTTTTTCTATTTTTAACGTAACTGTTTTTAGATTTCATGTTATCAATCTTACTTTTCTAATTGTTTTTAAACTTATGGGTTTTAAATACTGTCATATCTGTTCAACTTTTATCGCTGTTAATTTGTATAATCATGTCTCTTTGGACAATATAACCAATCACGATATTCTTATCTGCTCTTTTGAATGTAGGGCCATGTTCCGTGTCTTATTTATTTTATCCCAGTCCTTGACTGACCCATTTTTAGTTTTCTGTAAAAGAAAACTATTGTGCCGGTTTTGTCTGTCCGTCCGCACTTTATTCTGTCCGCACTTTATTCTGTCCTCACTTTATTCTGTCCGCACTTTTTCTGTCCGCCCTCAGATCTTAAAACTTACTGGGGCTAGATGGCTGCAACTTGGTATGTTGATCATCCATCCTCCAATCATCAAGCAAACCAAATTGCAGCCCCCTAGCCTCAGTAGTTTTTCTTTTATTTAAGGTTAAAATCAGCCATAATGGTGCTTCTGGTAACGATATAGGATAGGTCACCACCCGCCCGTGGTTAAAGTTTCATGGGCCGCAGTTCTTACAGGCATTATACCGAGACCACTGAAAGATAGATCTACTTTCGGTGGCCTTGATTATACGATGTACAGAAAACTCGATTCCATTCCATTTGCTTGTTTGTTTTCTTCCCCACCTCTGTATTTTTGTCTCATATTGCCATCAAGTTTGTGTGTGTGTGTGTGTGTGTGTGTGTGTTGTGTTTGCTTGCTTATAGTCTCCACATATGACTCATAACCGCATGCATCAGATGACTAAAGTTTCCTGCAAGTTTTACCAGCGTGTATTATTTATAACTGCATTTTTTTCACAGGGCAGCGGCGTTAATCTTACGAATAACCCTTGCTTTTATGTATACCTGGGGCAGACATGAATAAATGAATACTCATGGCAGAGTTTTATATATATATATATATATATATATATATATATATATATATATATATATATATATATATATATACATATATATATATATATATATATATATATATATATATATATATATATATATGTATGTGTGTGTGTGTGTGTGTATTATACATTATATATATTACATACAGTATATATATGTATGGGTATATATTATTATTATAGATATATACTGTGTGTGTATCTGTGTATGTGTGCGCGCGCGCAAACGTTCTTGTTCATATATGTAGCATAACTTTTTATTCATTTTTCAATCTTACATGTCACTGCACAGTGGTGATAATTTTCTAAGCTTCGCACACCTCAGGAACACTGCTTGCTTTTCAAGTCTCTCTTATCGGCCTTCTTCTGGTCCATCAAGCGTACCTCTCTTTATTTCTCAGGTATATCTTACAGATTTATTGAAAGGCGTTCTTCTGTTGTGTAGCTATTTTTTCAATAGATATGTCTCTAATTGATTCTGCAATAACTTTACTTTTTTCATTGTGTTTTCTGAAGTACATGACCTAATTTTCAACTTCCTGACTGTGATTCTAAAGAAGACTGAACTGTGATTTTAAAGAAGGCTGAACTGTGATTTTAAAGAAGACTGAACCCAAAAGACATTTGGTATCTCATTACCTAACCCCCCCTCCCCCCGAGTAATAGGATACCTATAATCGTAAGGTACTCATGATTTTACAGACTTTCACGTTATATTACTTTATGAATGTATAAAGCATGATACGTATAAATGGATACATAGACATACATACACATATACATGATTTTATATATATATATATGTATATATACATACATATACTCGTATATACATACACACACACACACACACACACATATATATATATATATATATATATATATATATATATATATATATATATATATATATATATATATATATATATATATATATACACATATATATACATACACACGAAATCAAATGTACATGAATTCACACTCTATCATAAACAGACATTTCTAGCATTCCAGATCGATACGGAGAAGAACAAACCGTCGGTCTAGAGACAGACAGAATCATTTCCCATCCCTTTCTTCGCTTCGGTGAACACCGCCCAAACTTTGTTTCCATGTGACAGCCGCACTTCGCCCATTAATACGTTCAGATTCTTAAAAAAAAAAAAATAAATAAAAACTAGGACTCCTAATTCTGCCTTTGATGGCGGCGGTAGATGACGTCATCGCGCCGCGGGCTGTCACCGCGGTGTCATGACGATTTCGATGTCTGATTTTTCTTTACAATTTCCATATGTATTGTTTGCTGTCCGTCTTTGTTTGTCTTTTGATAGGTTCTTTTGATAATTTCGGATCTTGGCTTGATGGAAGCACTGGGGCTTTTCTTCCCATTTTGGGTTGCACCGTCTACAGAGGGTTGTACAGCCTACAGTGGGTTGTACTGGCTGCAGTGGGTTGTACTGCCTGCAGAGGGTTGTACTGCCTGCAGTGGGTTGTACTACCCGTAGTGGGTTGTACTACCCACAGTGGGTTATACTGCCCGCAGTGGGTTGTACTACCCACTGGGTTGAACTACCCACGGTGGGTTGTACTACCCAGTGGGTTGTACTGCCTACAGTGGGATGCACATTTTTATATATATATATATATATATATATATATATATATATATATATATATATATATATATATATATATATATATATATATATATATATATATATATATATGTGTGTGTGTGTGTGTGTGTGTTGTACCTCCAGTTTGCTTCTGTAATACGGCTTGTATCTTTTTCTGTAACAACTCTTCCAGTTACTCCCATCAGTAACTGTAAAACGTATTTAACTCCTGTCTAGCAGGTAAATCACATTTTTTAAAGAGGGAGGTGAATTGGGGAATGTCACCTTATCAATGTCGCCTTATCTTTATTCGATCTCGGCGATCCTCTGCGGATAAGACGCCAGCTCTGTTTACCCTGCGGCCGAGAGACACTGTTCCCGAGTTCACAAATATATGTTAGAGTCTAGGAAAGTAATTTAACGCAAGTTCAGGGAATTGGTAACAATTCTGTATGAGAGACCTGGTCATTCCTGAAACTAGTGTTTGAAGATTCATATTTTTTAGTTTTTTAGTTCATAACATTAATATTAGTAATAGCTGGTTGTACTGTAGTATCTGGCTTTCATTCTAAAAGATTGCTTAATTTTATGCTATTTGAATCCACAGTTTTATGAGATCTATGTATACCAGTGGTCCTTAACGTGGGGGCCGCCCCCCCCACCCAGGGGAGCGTCAGCAATTTCCAGGGCAGGCGCGAGCCCTAAGGAAAATTTAAAAATTCTCTAGATTATATTCATTATTCTCTTAAAAGACTGAGGAACTAATATTCAGAAGTTTGTGAAAAAATGCAAACGTATCGCCTTATAACGTTATGTTCCTATATTCTAATACTCTAGTTAGACTCGTTGGGCTTACCATGTTTTGTAATTATTTACCTCCCTCCCTATCCCTCGAAACCCCTTGTCTTTCTCTCTTTTTTTTATTTTAATTTAAATCTGGGCGGGAATTTTACTCATAGATGCAAGGGGGCCGTGGAGGGAAGGACCAACTCTTAGAGGGGCGTGGTAATAAAATTGTTTAAGAACCATTGACTGGTTTATACGGACGCCAAGACATCATATGTGGGCAAGTTGAAAAAAGTCTACGGTAATTGACATCCCTGTTTCATTATCCTATTCCCATTTAGATCTGTATTCGATACAAAATTATTACCGATTTCAAACTGAAACCAGTGCTTATATCCCTGTAGGAAAACATTTGAAGTATTTCTTCATGGGACTGGATTTATGAAATTTTAGAATATTTATTTATACATATTCAGATATCTGTAGGAGTCCTGAATCAGTTACGGTCAATAAAATAAGCCGTTTGAGACAAATGATTAAGGTGACAATTCTTATGAAACTTTAAAGGAGTATTACAGGATCCAATCCAAAACAATATATTCCTGGACTAATATTTCACTCTAATTTGTGTATCCTTTCAGCGAATAACTGTTTAGTTATACATTATCCTTTTACAGATTATGGCATTGTTTTTGCGACGTAATGTGAAATTGATTGGAGCGGAATTCTCCTGAGTGGGTTTTACTAGTGAATAATACAAATACCTAGCACTTCCGGACAATTATTTTTCACCCTCCTTAGAGACACCTATTAATCATCTACTGGTCATTACTCACCTGTGGAATTAACGAACTGGTAATAATGCGGTTTGGTGACTATCATTTCCTTCCGTGGCCGTGTTTATTAATTGTTTTCTCCATGTTTCATGCGTTGGATCTATCGTTGCAATTTTGCGCTTATTCCCTTTGTATTACTTCTCTTTGTCTACCGTGTTTTCATCGTGACTGGCATAGACAGAATGATTATGTTTGGCTCCCTTCCCCTCCATTGTACCGTTATTTAAAAAAAATCAGTTATTCGGATTTTCTTACATGTGGGAACAAATTAAGCGATGAAATTTGGGCCAAAGTTAATAGACCCTTTTTATGGAATCCTCTAATGTACTGGGACCGGTGAGAACGAGTCCTTTATAAGTGATTCAGCTACATTGAAATTTTGTAGGAGTTATTGGATGTAAATCTACATTATGTCTTGAAAACAATGTAAAGTAAATTATATATAAGCTTTAAAACTAAAATGTGATAGTTATGGAATATGTAGGATATAATTTTCTTGTGTACTGGAAACAGTTTAAACAAATCCTTTTATAGGTGACAGTCCATAGAATGTATATTATGTTTGTATATATATATGTGTATATATATATATATATATATATATATATATATATATATATATATATATATATATATATATATATATATATATATATATATATATATATATATATATATATATATATATATATATATATATATATATATATATATATATATATATATATATATATATATATATATATATATATATATATATATATGTATATATATATATATATATATATATATATATATATATATATATATATATATATAGATAGAGAGAGAGAGAGAGAGAGAGAGAGAGAGAGAGAGAGAGATGAAATTATATAGAGGATGTAAAAAAATTCTTAATATTATAAATACGAAATCAAAAAAATATTCTGGCGAAATATTTATTTTCTGACGAACTATTCGACACCTGAAGGGCGTCGATAGACTCCTCCATCGATAACTCATTAGGAGGACGGCAACAAGTGGCATTATCCGTTTTATGTCTGGAAAGGGGGTAGGAGAGATCCGCGGCATATTTATCAAAGGATATTGGCACTTATGCTGGGGAATATTTAAGGGCATTATTGCCTATACCCTCTCTGTCGTTTCACCTCCCTTTGTGCCAAGGCCTCTGTTTCTCTTTGTTGGTGTCGAGATAATGAAGGTAGTCAATAATTCTGCTTTTTTTCGAGAAAGTGACGCGCTACGTGAGTTCTCGTTTTTATTTTTTTTTAATGAAGGCTACATCATTTTTTTCTTCTTTTCATTTTGTCAAGGAGAGTTTTTTTTCCATTACGAAGGTCTTCGTTTGGAATTCCTTTTGACTCTGTGGGTAGGTGATTATCATGGGTTGTTGGAAAGCCAATTCTGTTACGATTCAAGAAACAATACTAAAATATCGATTCAAGAAACAATGCCAAAATATTGCATTACTTTTGGAGAAATTAACTTTATGAGAATCCTTACTTTTTAGAGTTCTTACTGAAATTTTTTGCCCCGTCTTCTTTCAGAACTTGTTAAATCTCTCTCTCTCTCTCTCTCTCTCTCTCTCTCTCTCTCTCTCTCTCTCTCTCTCTCTCTCTCTCTCTCTCTCTCTCTCTCTCTAGTAGCTCACCTACCACATCTTTACATGTTGCCTCTCTCGTCAGACCTGTAATGAATTAGCAAGTTTCATTAAAGAACGATTTTATTTGTTCTTTTTGCTTGATATTTATTTACTATCCAGGAGCGTTTACATGTTCCTAGGCTGCTTCTCTTCTCGAGATATGGGACCTTTTCACACTAAATATAATCCTTTGTCGAGAAACCAGATAAATCAATTTGGAAACATTTCGACATTCGACTGCAATACGGAATTGCGCTTATGTGTTAAACCTAAATAATTTTTATATTTAAATACTTATTTATAATATACATATGTATAGCCTATATAAGTATAAATACACATACATTCATATATATATATATATATATATATATATATATATATATATATATATATATATATATATATGTGTGTGTGTGTGTGTGTGTGTGTGTGTGTGTACAGTATATATTTTTGCCTGAATTTAGTTCATGGACTTTAATTAAGAGTAAAATACTTGTTTTTAAAAACTTCAAAATGTTTGAAAGTAATTTTTTCCATTTTAAATCTCAAAGTTGCTCTAAATTTATACTGTCAATATATTTTGTCTTCCTTAATCATTGATTGCTTTGCAATATATCTTAGTGATTGATCCATAAACGCATGATATCATGACAGATAAGTATGTGCTGTCTTAAGAAATTGCAATTTACTTGAATTTATGGGCTTCATGTATCAGTACTGAGATATTGACCAACAAAACCTACAGGTTTACATTTGATGTTTTTACTAAGTTCAGACGGTTTAGTTCATCGTAAAAAAATAGATTCAAATATCTGAAATCGCGATTCAAGTTAATTTTACTCCAAGGTTAAAATGTAGTAAATCAATAACTTTACCGAACATTCAAGGTTTCTTTGATTTTACTTGAACTTAACACACACACACACACACACACACACACACACACACACACACACACACACACATATATATATATATATATATATATATATATATATATATATATATATATATATATATATATATATATATATATATATATATATATATATATATATATATATATATATATATATATTCCAGTCTCCTGCTTCAGAAGTAAGAACTAACGCATTGAATAAAAATGAAAAATGATTGTCCGGTGAATTCTTCGTGAAAGTCCAGCGGTCAATTCCAGGTGATTCGATAATCGCATGTTGTCCTGTCACGCTATAATCGTGAACCCACATTTCCTTCGAAAAAGGTTTTCTGTTTCATTTCTTCCTTAATTTTGTTTTAGATCCAGAAGAATCTTCAGGCTTCGAAATTTGCCTTCAAGGAAACCTTAGGCTAAATTTATCATATAAATTTACCCTCAATATTCTGTCCTTATATTTATTGCATACATATATATTTATTCCATATATATTCCTATTAGAAAAAGTATTATACACTTGGTTAATTTGGTATATGTGATTTTATTATGTTTAGGTCTGTTTGAGTATGCAATATCATTTTACAGGAGACTGTATTTTCCTTTTCATAAATGCAAGCTAAGGGACATCCCGACCGAACCTTATATTTTATTAATTGTGAATGAAAGTAAAGGATATCAGTCTAAAGTGGAAATGTCATATGGGATTTCATAAAAAAATATCACTGTCTTCCTCCTCACGTTCAATAGTATCGATTGAAACTGAATAATCGATGGTGGACATATCTAGATTACAGGTGAAAGGTTTGTAAGAATGTGCAAATTTTATTCATGGCTGAAAAATACTATGAAATCAAGTGCCACTTCGCTGAATGGTAACGCAAAGTAAGAACATTTGTAAAAACCCCTTGCGAATAAATATCGTGCAGGACAGTATAGTGATCCCCGTAGCGGGGTAGTGCAGTCAGTGCACCTCAAGTGGTGCACTGTAGGCATGGCTTAAAGGGTCTTTGCAGCGTCCCTTTGGTCCCTAGCTGCAACCTCTTTAATTCCTTTTTCTGTACCTCCGTCCATATTCTCTGTCTTCCATCTGACTTTCCACCCTCTCTGCGAGGTTTTCCTCCCGTTACACCTTTCAAACCTACGTCCACTCAGTTTCCTTTTCAGCGCTGAATGACCTCAAGGGTCCCAGTGCTTGGCCATTGTCCTAAATTCTGTAGTGATGAATAATGAATGGATTTTATTTGACAACATCCAAAGACATGCCAAAGAGAAAACCTTTCTTTACTTTATTTGTTTTTCAATTGGATCTGGTCTTCGGATACCGATGTCTTTAATCGAGTTATTACCAAAAATAGCAGTGATATTGACATCTAGGGTTACATTAGACTAAATGAACATTGGAAGTTTCTTGTAGAAATCCAGACATTGTACTTAAGAAATCTATGCAGATTACTTTAGTCAGAGATCAATAGCAAAAACAAAAATAGTCATAGTAATCATATCATCGAACTAAATTATTGAAATTAGATTAAGTAAGTATCGGAAGTTAATTTTAGAAACCTGAACATTATGATTTAAAGAAAAGTGCGATTTTCGTGTCTGACTTTCATTATCAAGGTGATTTGAGACACCAGCTTTCGCCTGACCTTGTTCGTTCGGTTGTCATATACTCTATTTTCGAGACCTTTTTAATTTTCTTTATTTTTAGTAGCTCTCCGTGACTATTATTTTATTCTGTTTTTGCTCTTTTAATAACGGTTGTCATTTTCGTATCTTTAGCATTTATTTGATCTGGTTCACGATTCATTTTTTTAAAATGAAAGAATGATAATTTCATGGCTCTTTTCCCAATAGAGTCATTAGCTTCCACCGTAGTTGATCGCTCGTGTTTTTCTTTCCATTTTTGTATTTCTGATACTTACTGTACACCTTTCTTTTTTTTTTAATTCCTGTCTTTTCATTCTGTTTAGTTGTATATCTCCTAGGATTTATCTTATTTTTAAAGATTTTACATTTAGTATATATATATATATATATATATATATATATATATATATATATATATATATATATATATATATATATATATATATATATATCTGATATATTCGCTATCGTTTGAAAATGTACACTTTTTTTTTTAGGTTCAATTTCTAAAATTTATTAATTGATATGCGCAATTTTTGGGGGGATCTAATTCATATATTTTCGAAACGTTGCTTGGTATGGTTTGTTATCTTATTTTTAGCTTAAATTTTTATGCTACTAAGACTTTCATTAATTAATTTGCGATCTTATTTGCAGATTAAACTTTTATGCTGCTAAGGCGTCTGTTGATTTATTTTGTAATTTACTTTTAGATACAGTTTCTGTACTTCCAAAACGTCTATCAGTAAATCGACTATCTTCTGTTTAGATTATAACATTGTGAACTATTAATTTGGTTTGTTGGTTTTAAATTCAATTCCTGTTCTCTTATTTTGACATTTATGTCATTCCTTCTGGAGATTTCTTAATTATTGGGGTATTATATTTTTTCATTCACTTTACACTTTTTTATTTATTTAATTTGTTATCTGGTTTAGCCTTCTATATTTTCTTTTAAAATATCTTTCTTGATTATAAGTTTTTTTTTATTAAAATTACAGATGTTCTCACTAAAATCCATCGAATGTGTACCCTAAAATTACAGATATTCTCATTAAAATACATTGAATGTGTACCCAAATTCAACATATAATAATTTGAAAGAGGCTTTTAAAATACCCTTCTTTTTACCTTGCAAAAATTCCTTCTCACATAAATTTTTAGTCACAGCTAAATATAAATCATGATAGTTTTCATAACAACCTGTACTTTTTTATTTGATATATCCCAAGAGGTTTGCCAAGTTCATTTTTCATATCTGCTTTTTAATTCAATCTTATAAATATAAATCATGATAGTTTTCATAACAACCTGTACTTTTTTATTTGATATATCCCAAGAGGTTTGCCAAGTTCATTTTTCATATCTGCTTTTTAATTCAATCTTATAAGTTCTACTATTTTTTCTTTTACGGTACTGGAATAATATCTTCTTTAAAAACTTAGTTTATTTACTAAACAGCTTTTTTCATATGCATAAGTCACTTTTTGGTTCCTCGTAAAAACAATTGCATAGTTATACATGAGCAGAATTCCAATACTATATATTTCCAAGATACA
>NC_089754.1:47032270-47104770 GCF_040412425.1 Macrobrachium rosenbergii
TCTAGTCTGCGAGCAAGTCATTAGAAGTGACAGGATAATCACAATAGTGTGGACGTGAAAAAGGGTTGAAATTAATAAATTATACTTTTCCCGAATGTTTATATACAGAAAAATGCCGATATAAAGATTATACTCATCTGTATTTGAAAATACCTGTATGTGCTCAGATGTAATTCGATTTTATTTGATATATATATATATATATATATATATATATATATATATATATATATATATATATATATATAGATATATATATATATATAGAGAGAGAGAGAGAGAGAGAGAGAGAGAGAGATGTATATACTACATACATATACTTTTATACATATATATGATATATATATATAAACACAAACACACACACATATAATATACACATATATATATATATATATATATATATATATATATATATATATATATATATACATACATATATGTCCATATTATAATAGAATCATCATCAAAATGTGCCATGTCAATCTCCATTCACCACCACCTTGGCCATTCTCGCAAATTCACTAGCATGAAACCGCAATAAACTATACCCTTTGTTTACATCAACTTCTTGGTGGTTTCAGTGGGAGAAGCTGGACATGTCAGGAATGGAGCGCAGGAAGATCGCCTGCTCGGTCACCTTCCACGTGGTGGCCCTCACCTGCGTGGTTTGGGCGCTTTACATTCTCATCGAACGGACGACGGAGGAAGTCCAGGTATGCCTTCGGAATAAATAAGCATTCAAACTCTTGTCAGGTTTTATAAAGGAATCTGACGTTCGTGATTACTAAAGATCATCTGTAGTTAAGGTTATATAATATTTAAACTCTGTCAGATTTTTCAAAATTGAATCTGACGTTTATTATTATCATTATATGTCATATGTAGTTAATGTATATGTTTACAGTTCTGGTTTCTGATGACCGTCCTTTTTCTTTGTTAATCATTTCATTACTTTCTAAATACAAGAGTTCGTTTGCATGAGATATTAATGTGTATATATATGTATATATATATATATATATATATATATATATATATATATATATATTATATATATATATATATATATATATATATATATATATATATATATATATAGTATATATATAAAGTTTTGGCGAACGAATGGTAGTACCTAAGAAATTCAATTAGGAAGCGGTTTCATCTGTTAGCCTCCCATTCAGCCCTGCTGAGGAGGTAACAGATAATATATGTAGATGACATCATCACCCTACCTAAGCCTAACGCAACTTATCCTACAGGATATTCAGAATCACACCTCCTACACCGTTATCCTACATTAGGGGCACGGGGCAGATTACCTAACTAGGGGTACCATCTTCTAAAGGAAAAAAGTATCCTATCATTCATCCTTACTTAGCCGCATGTACGTCTCCCTTTGTAGAATATAATATATTGAAACGCAGCTAAAGTTCTCTTTTAGGATGAATTAGAAGCTGTCACTTATCATAATTACGTTTTAGGTTCCATCTCCGCGTGTTCTATTCCCCTGTACTTTTATGTATCTGTTCGTTTTTTCTTCATTTGTTGACGTGTTAATGTGTTTAGCCATGAATGCAGTTGTTATATCGTCCCGAGGGAGATGGTTAATTACTTCACTTGGATTGCCTGAGTAACATACGTCTTGATATGAACCTGACAACAAACTCGGTTTCTGTAATTACCGGTAAATTATGTCTCTGAAGATTGATTGCTTCCCTGGAGACCGGTGTTGAACTGACCGGTTTCCTGCGTAGTCTGTACAAACACCAAATACAAGCAAAGTTAACTGAGATCTTTTGAATAACATTTGCCAAACTATATCGGCATTCAAAGTCTTTCTTATGCACGAGCCAGAACTGAATCGGATTATTCATGGTCTGTCGAAGTTAAATGAAAAATTACGTTATCGGTTAAAGAAATTATGGCTGCATATTCATTAACGGTATTGATCAGAATACGTGGATAGAGTCTTAAACCACGGTGAGCCCTCACTTTCAGGCAATCACTCCATTTGAAAACTTGGAAACGAGCAAACTTTCATCAGTAACTTTCATAAGTGCTTTTTATTCCAGTTGACCTTCGGCTCCGTATTACAGTTTAAATGCCTTAGAGTATTGTGATGTAGGGGTGAGCTGAATATCACGTAGGACAAACTTACAGTATTGAAAATAAACGCTGTTTACCGCTCGACTTCGAAGCTTATGGGACCAATCTCGCCTCAGCTGAAAGTACCGAGTTCAGTCCCGGGAGGGGGCATAGGCTTTTTAAGCCCATTAAAAAAAATTAGTTTGTCCTTTTGTTTACCAAATAATTAACAGTGATTGGTAGTTAGTTGAGCGCTGTGAGTTACAGACATAGTGGAGGTCACTGGGCTACCAATATTATTTTACTGAGAGAAAATGTACCGAATTTGTACACCTAAAATGTTTGACTAAAAATACAGCATATTGTCATAGGTCACCGAATACATAGATGTAGTTTAAAGCAAGAGGTCAAAAGACAATAATTTGAAAATACTGTGCCCACACATTTGCGTGCATATGTATCAACAGATGCACATGTGTATTAGTACACGCACTGCAGGAAAATCCCCACTGGAGACACGAGCGATCACCCAGTTGGGATAAATCCCCAAAAACATCTTTGAACCGGCCATTACTTCTCACAGCCGACATATGTAACCCGTTACATCCGGTGCTTGTCGGTAACGCCACTAAGTCAAACTTTTAATCGCTTTTCTCCTCGAAGAACGAAAGAAAAAAAAAAGAGAAAACAACAAAAGCATCCGGTAGTTTTCTTGACTTCGTCCATTAATTCGGCCAGAGTTATTGGGCCGTACTTTGGGATTTTTCATCTTACATTCGCTTTTAACAGGCCACCAGTTATTGTTATAACTCTTGTTTTGAAAAATGGGTCTGTTCTGGCGCTTAATGATGTTTTCTTTCGGTTTATATCCTGAGTGAGAGTACTATATCTTTTTTTCCATTTTTCCTCTTTTAACGGCTGTTCTCTTCCCTGGGAGTAGATGTGTCTTGCTAATTAAACATGTTTTCTTTCCCGGCAGGAGTTATCTTTTATTTTTATCTCCCTTTTTCTAGCAAAAAGTAAAGGTTTTTCTTAGGGTATGAGTCTAATTTTTTTCTTCTATGTCCCAGCTGTTTTTCTCCTTATCAGAGAAGAAGTTTTTAATCCCCAAGTGACAGTACTAAGTCCTTTGTCTTCTTTAGATGTAGTAACGTCATTTAGCCTTGTTTTTTTCCTTCTTCTTCTTCTTCTTCTTCATCTTCTTGTAGCAGAGAAAAGAGCGTTAGCCCCAAGTGACAGTACTGTCTCAAGTCCTACGTCTTCTTGAGATGTAGTAGCGTCATTTAGCCTTGTTTTTCTTCTTCTTCTTCTTCTTCTTCTTCTTCTTCTTGTAGCAGAGAAAAGAGCGTTAGACGCAGCTGCTAAAGACCTCCCGTAATCAGAGATAAATTGAGAAAGTTTACTTCGTTTCCGCCAAGTTTTGTGGTAACGGGACCCAGTTAAGGGGAGGACGGGCTACGAAGTAGCGAGAGAAAGTTTTACACGTTTCTTCTCTCTCTCTCTCTCTCTCTCTCTCTCTCTCTCTCTCTCTCTCTCTCTCTCTGTGTTAATTTATTTCGTCTTGCGTCTGTTAAATATCGCCTTGCTCTACCCTTAACTGTAGTAGGGTTATTATCCTTAAGATTATTTTAATGGAAGGGAGCGTCTTGTAATAATAATAATAATAATAATAATAATAATAATAATAATAATAATAATAATGATACTAAAAATAAACGGTATTTAATTTAATAATAATAATAATAATAATAATAATAATAATAATAATAATAATAATAAAAGGTCTGTACTAATTTGTGGGCTTCTATGATTGACGAATTTATATTTTATTGTGATTGCCAGCACAGCGACTGTGCCCGCTTCTAGAATGCCATTTCCCATGGAAGCTAAAGATCCGAGTTGAGTCTCTTTTGTCGTTTTAGTAGAAGTAGTAAATATCATGATCTATATAAAAATATGATCTATATAAAAAGCAGCAGCATTATCACAAGGCTACTCACTGCAATTATTACTTCTACTGACGCTAATTCATCATTATAACGAATGAAAACCGAATAAATAATTGCCTTAATAAAAAGGTGTTTGAGGAAAAATTTGCGCCATTGTTGTTTTCACACTTCAATGAAACTCCGGCAGGAGGGGAGTCTGGAGTGGCCTTTCTGGACCAAGCTGATCGTCGTGGCAATTGGCTTCACCGGGGGACTAGTCTTCATGTACGTGCAGTGCAAGATGTACGTGCAGTTGTGTAAACGATGGCGTGCCTTCAACAGGGTCATTTACGTTCAAAATGTTCCCGAAAAGGTGAGTGGGAATTGTGGGTAATGTGACTTTGCAGTACGCGAAGAGAAGAGCGAAGAATATAGAGTAATGGGGAATTAAGGGTGTTTTGGCTTAATATATGTAAATAGAACAGTAAGGAATGAGTAATTAACCAATAAATAAAAAGATACGAGTTAAATAATGGCATTCTTGAAGTATTATTCATATGCAAAGAAACAGCGTACAATGGAAGTTCAGTAGATATATTTTCATGTCACATCGCTTTCTTCGTCTTCATTTCCAGATTTCTTCGTTACTCTTTAACCACCTGTCACCTACTTTCCTTTCAAGTTTCTCTGTCTTCCCCTCATTTATTTATTATTCCTTCTAGACTTCTTCGTCTATGCATAATTACTTAGTACTCCTTCCAAGTTTCTCCTTCATTCAGTATTCTTCAGAAGTTTCTGTGGCCTCCAGTCATCAAATAATTTAACCATTCCTTCAAGTTTCGTTCGATTCTCTCTCACCATTCACTGTTCCTGCCAAATTTCTTCGTTTTTCCAGTATCATTTACTATCCCTTCCAAGGCTCTTGTCTTTCACTATTATTATTTACTTATCATTCCAAATTTCTTCAGGTTTTTCCATCATCTATTCCATTTTTTTTTTTCATTCCATCATCATTTAGGATTTCTCTTAGATTTCTTCGTCTGTCACCATCATCTGTTCATTCCAAGTATCTTTGTCTTTCCATTATAAATTTATTGTTTTTTATATTAACAGTTACTATTCCTTCCGAGTATTTTTTTTATTTTCATCATTATTTATTGTTCCAAATGTTTTAACCTTCCACCATCATCTACAGTTCCTTCCAGGTTTCTCTGTCGTTCTGTTATCATTTATTGCTCCAGGTTTTTATTTTGCATCGTCATTCATATTCTTTCCAAGTGTCTTATTCATTTAACTTCTATTTATTATTCGCCATCCTCATCTGCCCATCATCATTCACTATTCTTTCCAAGTGTCTTAGTGCCTTCATTTAACATTGCAATTTTGTTTCATTTTTACATCATTATTTATTATTCATTCCAATTTCCCTCATCTGCCCATCATCATTCACTATTGTTTCCAAATTTCTTTGTCTTTCCAAAGCCATCTGTCGTCCCTTGCTAGCTTTTTGTTTCCTTTCCATCATCATTGACTATTCTTTCCAAGTATCGTTGTCTTTCCAGCATCATCCCTTATTCCTTCCAATTTTTTTGTTTCCCATTCCATCATCATTTACCATTCTTTCCAAGTATCGTTGTCTTTCCAGCATCATCCCTTATTCCTTCCAATTTTTGTTTGACTATTTTTTCTAAGTATCGTTGTATCCCTTCCAGTTTTTTTGCTTCGTCAGAGCGAGGGAGTGAATGAGCGAGCGAGCGAGTGAGTCCCTTCTTCTTCTTTTTCTTGCAGGTACCTCTAAGCGAGCGGGACCGGGCCGACCTGCAGCGAGAGCCCGCTCAGCCTTGTGGTGGTGGTGGTGGTGGCGGGAAAGATAATTGCGGAGAGTCGCACGAGTCGGAGAAGTCGCTGATGGGTGTGTCTACAATCACGGGCTCCGCCACCCATGATCTCCCTCGCCCCCATCCCACTCATCCTCCCCCCTCCCTCCTACCCTCACCAATAACCCCGCTGCTGCTGCCCCTCCTCCTCCTCCCCCCACTGCTACCACTACTACCACAAATACCACATCTTTCATCACCAACACATCATTCACCACCATCCTCACCACCACAAACACCACCACCACAGCCACCACCAGTCCCCCTGGTGCGGTCTGGAACGATGTCCCCTCACCAGTCTTGGCTCCTTCCCAGTCTGCCTTTAGCACAGGTCTCACCACTGCTTCTGTTATCTACTGATAGATCGGGATGATCCCTCTGGACCTCCGAAAGATAACCACCCCTCCCTCCCTCCCTCCCTTCCTCCCTCCACTCCCTCCCACTAGTTCCTCGCCCACGCACTCTCTCTCTCTCTCTCTCTCTCTCTCTCTCTCTCTCAACCACCAACCCAATTTCATTTTGAGTCTCCCCCGGTAGCCGTCCCCTCCCCACCCCACCTCACCCCCCTTGTCTATTAAGTCACTTGCCACTTTTCCTTTGACCTCCACTGAAGCTGATATCACGTATCCCCGACACCCGACTTTATCGTCCCTCCTTCGACACTTTCCTTTCCACAGTATTTACGTTTTCTTTTTCTCTCCTTATCTGATAGTAACCCTTTCATTCTCACCTTTTACTTTAATTGTATGCTTCCTGTCATTCTTGTTCTTTTTCTTTTGTTTTCCAAAGTCAGTTTTTCTCCGCCACTGAAATCTGTCCGCGATCTATTCTAACAACCGATTGATTAGAATAGAATACTGAGTCTCATTAAGTGCACCTCAGTTGCCAGTTAAAATCAGAGTACCATTAAAACCCGCGATCCATTCATTTTTGTAAAACCACAAGAAACGAATCCAGAGGAATATGTTTTCTAGATGCTTTCGATAATACTTCAAAATAATTATCAAAGATTCGGAAGCTAAATCCAATGAGAAGCAGCTCGAAGACTATTTAAGTCATTCAAGGAGAAAATCGACTCTTGGATATTATTAGCTTTATTATCGTCCTTTTTATCAGTTCACTGACGGTTTGCTAAAGGAAACAGTCTTTCTCGGGTACCAGAAAGTCGTCATTCCTAAAGGGTGTAGTGGTGTTGTAGTGCTTACGACTTCGAAGGCGAACATCGTCAAAGGGTTTTGCATAATTGGGTTTGTCCAAATGTCAGATTTCTTCATCTTGGCTAATGTCACCAGAGCCGACGTTACATTTCACTAATGATTACTTCAGATCGAAATTCGCAGCCAGGCAAAAGTTATCTACTGGTACAAATTTTGCAGACGCAATTTACACTAGTGAATTATTTAAAAGGATCCAATAACAACACTGCAGTTTTCTGAAGTGCGTTTTATTTACCGATCCAGTTCTCCACTAAGAGACTTCACTGAAAAGCAGGTCAGCGTTCGTTGCGAATTTGAGTGTTTTTAGACTTTCAACTGGTTTTCAAGAAACGAATTTGAGTATTTTTAGACTTGCAACCGGATTTTCAAGAAACGAATTTAATTATTTCTAGACTTGCAACCGGTTTTCAAGAAACGAATTTGAGTATTTTTAGACTTGCAACCGGTTTTCAAGAAACGAATTTGAGTATTTTTAGACTTTCAACTGGTTTTCAAGAAACAGAAATACCCTTCATTCTTAATAGGCGGTCACAAGTCTCATAACGGCGCGACTACCAAGGAAATCTCGACTTTTATTTGATCAAGTTCATATTTTATTTTTACCTTCCCTTTCCTTTGCTTTAAGAGGTTCAGTATCCCAAATAGAATGAAAAAATCTCTCTGCATGGCACTTTTGAATGTTACGATAATCAACGGAATTTTTTCTTCATCTTTTGATCATTGCATTCGGGGCTGCGGTAGATGAAAATAGTCTGCATTATGAATATTGACTGCTTTTTTTCAATATGTATCATTTTTCCCCCCCACGAGAACGTTGCATGCTTTTGCTGACTTAGCCTGAGTGATAATGGATTTTTTTCCTTTTATATAAATAACAAAAATCCCGCGAAAAGTAACAACCGTTACAGTCAATATGCTTACAAATTCTCTGTTAAACGGATGTATAAATCGTTGTGAAAAAAAAAAAGTATGGATATTTCTAAAATCTCAGACGTATCAGAAATCACTAGCCTTTGGGAGACCTTCACCAAATGCCGATTTAAATAATAACAAACAAAATCAAAACTGTTACATATTTTTCATCATCAACATACTTATATTTTTCATCATCAAAATACTTGCTGAAGTAATATGAAAATGTCACAAAAAATCTAGATTCTCTTAAAGACAATTCAGTAGTTTTATCGTTTTATGAAAACGAATTTAAATGTTTCCCTTGGCCGTAGGGCCCTTTCAATAGAAAATTAAGTTATGTCGGATATATAAAAAAGAAATATGGAATTATATGCTTCAAAATTATCGCTGCTCTTGTTTAAGTTGAGCCTCTGTTCTGGAGAAGACTTATTATTAACTAGCTGACGATTTCTCCTCTCTCTCTCTCTCTCTCTCTCTCTCTCTCTCTCTCTCTCTCTCTCTCTCTCTCTCTCTCTCTCTCTCTCTCTCTCTCTCGTTAGATCGCAGTAACTAAGAACATGCACGACCCCTCTGGTGGAATTCCCATAGATTTCAGGAAAAAAAAGGTCCTAGGGTGTAAGATTCCCGTTTTATGTTTCTTCACTTTCCCCTTCTCCTGCAAAATTTTAATTTCCATTCAAAGATATTTTTTGTATGTCCTCTGAAAAGTCTTTTAAAAAAATTTCGTTCCGTGGTCCCTTTAGATTCCGAGTTATTAAACGCAGTGAAATGCCTCTACAGTATCCTTTTAAAAATAAGAGCCGACTGTCCATTGAATATTGCTACTAAAAGAAGTCCCATTTTCTGTCCCAGTTATTTCTTAATACTCCTTCAGTGTCAGGCAGTTTTGTTTCCATATGTCAGATCGAGTGTGAAAACTCGCCTGATTATTTATTTGCTTGCATACTTACTCTTGTGATGTTGTTTTTTATAATGTTTTTTTTATCATGCCTTAAAGAATTTTTTCGGAATGAGACCTTTTTTTTATCTGAAAATCACCATCTGCATCGTGATGTCAAATTAGATAACTCTAATTTATTACATAGTTTATTTTTTATTCTCATATTTTTCTCATTTTTTTGGAAAGCAGTTGAATGATCCTGTTTCTATTCAGTATCCAATCTGCATGGACTGAAACAAACAAACAAAAAAAAAACTGATATTGCATTTTTATGATGACAGTTGTAGCTCTCAGTACCAACAAAGGTCCTTGCTCTAATGTCAGTGACATGAAATATGAAGCCTAAAGTCTGGACTATGACCAGGTGTGTGGCGTTCTTTGTGCTCTGTGTCCCTCCCTGCCCCCCACATCCTCCCGCAAAAGAAAAAAAAACACTGCAAGCCCCTTTTTTCTCTGTAATGAACGCACCCTCAAAGCACCAGACACCACTCACCTCTGCACCAGAATGTTTCACTTCTGTCATCTTGGACTTTGTCAACTTAGAAGCTAGTTTTGCTTGATACCCAGGAATGGGTGTCTTTGTAATGCAGCAGTTAGTGGTTGAACCTCTGGATTATCAGTTTCAGGTTCCACCTGAGCTGTGCAATCCGAAAGAAGACAGTATTTATGGAATTATTTAAACATTTCTCGGATATCCAATTTTCACTCAGTTCATAAAGTTGAATTTGGGGTCACTCGGATTTTTCCCAGTCAGAATTTCCCAGCAGATAAAAAAAAAAAAACTACCAGAAAAGAAATAGTAATACTTCTTAGCTTAAGTATTTGTAGTTGCAAAGGCATGAAAGAGTTGCCTATGCTTTGGTCATCTGAATACGAGACACAAGTCCAGGATTATAAAGTGACAATTGCGAGACACTGTTTCAGTCCTCTTCCAGCACTGGTATGTTCTAGTCAGTGTAGTGTCGCCCTCCAGCTTTCAGTGTCCACTGGCGTTGCTTCTTAGCAGTAAGTTAGCTTGGATATGATGACAGGCCCAAAGCGTGTAATGGCTATGCTCAGATTTTAGAGAGTAAGTTATCTGTATAAGAAGTAGCACCCGTTACGGAGATATTCCTAGGTCTTTTTTTTATTATTTAGCGCATTAAGTGACACTTACAAGCTTCTGCTCTTTTGAATTGCACAGACAAAAATGCTTATACACACAATATGGATACATTTCCGTATATACAAATACGCGAGGGTCCAAAACATAATGTAAATTTAGGTGTATATATATATATATATATATATATATATATATATATATATATATATATATATATATATATTATATATTATATATATTTTATATAATATATATAGAATATATATATATATATATATATATATATATATATATATATATATTCAGTTTGAGGTTGTTTACTTATCTTGATTTTCCAGGCAAAACAAATACAGAATCTTTCATCTTGCTTTTCCCCTTAACACACAGAAAATTATTCAAATGGTTCTGTACATTTACAATTATCAATTGTTGATGTATACTAGCAGAATTGTAATCACACACACACACACACACACACACATATATATATATATATATATATATATATATATATATATATATATATATATATATATATAATTAAGATCACCGTTATTTTAACTCCTTTGTCACTATCATGCCTTAAAGAATGGATAGTTATTACCCTCGCCACATACTACGTACCTTTGCTTAAACGCAATACGTTGTCAGATACTCCCACTCACAGAATCACCGACAGTATGGCATCCCTAAAGTAATATTGCCAAAAGGAACCCCTCTTGTTTTTAATGCTGACACTACTGTATCATTGAGCTATAACACCTTGCTATACTCTGCCGACACTAAGACATGCGTGCTCACCAAAAGACATAAGCACACACATCACACGCACACACACACACACACATATTCACATATATATGTGTGTGAAGATTAAAGCTGTATCCCCATTAATGAATTGATTGTTAGGTTTACTATTCCTCTCCAGTTTTCCTTTCCTTTAATCAGTAGTGACGAAACGAAAAACTGGAACTCTGTCGACTCAGGCGATTACCTGTACTAACAGAGTACTCAGCCAATTAACAGTTCAGACCTCATCTCTGGTTTTTCTGAACGAGTATTGTGCCAAAAGTTTGCTGTTAGATGAAGCTGTTCTGTGGCATAGGCTCTCATAAGAAAAATTTTTGTCGGACTGATTTAGATCAAGTGGGCTTTATACCAGCACTAGCCCTTGCCCATTGGCACCCTGTTGTTAGCAAGGTGTTGAAGTGGATAAGAGGCCTAATGAGCAACAATCGGACTTTCCCTTGTCAACAAAGACGGCTAATTTTTGCCTGGTTTAGACTGAGCTGTGTTATGCCATTACAGACCCTTGTCATAGCACACATTCTCTCTCTCTCTCTCTCTCTCTCTCTCTCTCTCTCTCTCTCTCTCTCTCTCTCTCTCTCTCGTGCCATAGGCCGGGGAGTATTGTTGTTGTATTCATAATTATTCTCTCTCCTCTCTCTCTCTCTCTCTCTTGTTCTATTCTCTCTTCTCTCTCTCTCTCTCGTGCCATAGGTCGGGGAGCATTGTTGCTGTATTCAGTATTATTATTCTCTCTCTCTCTCTCTCTCTCTCTCTCTCTCTCTCTCTCTCTCTCTCTCTCTCTCTCTCTCTCTCTCAGGCAGGATACAGCCGGTCTATTTGTATGTCCATCTTTTGTATATTAATTGCGACAGGCTCTGTTTGGAAAAGCTAATGAGACTTTGCTCAGTTTGGAGAACTCCAACCTCTGCAGTTGTGATTTCCATTACGTTTTGTAATTGGAAACGCAGAAATTTAAGCAACGAGACAAAAGAATTAAACATGGATCTTTTAATAGTAAAACCAAGTGATACGAAAAGACACAAGCCAAGCTTTCTGATGAAAGCTATACCTCGTGTTCTTAAACTGTTTCATGTTATCTCGATAAAATTGCATTAAAACGCAAAATTGCACCAAACACACCTGACAGTAGAGTCCTCTAAGAAAACAGTCACCAACACAAGAAACTTCCAGCGATGACCGCAAGTTCATGAACATGTAAATTCCACTTCTGTGACATGAATTCATTGATGAAATCCATTTATTTAATGATGTGGGGCATTTATGAATGCCAGGAATATCACGGTCACTTGCAAAATGCAAAGAGGAAAGTTACACTAAACACCGCTAACATTTTCCTTTGAATTCTTCAGCAGTTTCAGTTGAATTACAAGAATTTTAAAAATAAATAATTGCAGTATGGATGAATAAAGTTTTCTGTCACTAGGCTCCACAACACAACACACACACACCTACACCTACACCTACACAATGCAAATCGGACATGAGGATGCACATGGATATACACCTAACGGTGTTATATGCATTTATACACAATATTCAAAACGCTTGAAAAATTAACAACACCATCAGATTAGATAGATGTATATACTCACTAGGAATTGAGCAGACAAGCATTCACGCAAATATTGTGTAGGTATTGCTTTCTTAGGCAGTTTCTTTTTTTCTTGACAGTCAGTTGTACCTAAGATATATATATATATATATATATATATATATATATATATATATATATATATATATATATATATATATATATATATATATATATATATATTTATAGGAATATTTATTTTATTCTGAGTCCATATAATGTAGACTTGTTGCTGGAAATTAGTTTAAGTTTGACATCAGGTGTGGGACGCATACAGTCCTCCACTTTTTCTAGACTGATAACATCTTGCGAACGAATTTAGAATGATGATCAGGTTCACATCAAGGCTTTCAGTTACATATAATAATTTCATGATGAAACAAGAAGGGATGTTTTGTTTGTGGGCACTACGTTTTTTAATATTAATCCTATTTTTTCAGATTTCTAGATTTCTTTATCAGCTTTTTTTCATATTACGCGAATGGGCCCTTTGCTTAGCAAATTAATCAAATTAACAGCACTTGAGGCTCGTTCCATGTAACTATTTGGCAATTTGGAGTTGTAACAATATTAATCGTATTTTTTCAGATTTCTAGATTTCGTTTTCTGCTTTTTCATTTTACGCCAATGGGTCCTTTGCTTAGCAAATTAATCAAATTAATGGTATTTGAGGCTCGTTCCATGTAACTATTTGGTAATTTGGAATTGTAACAATAACATCATCTGTGTCCCGTTCCAGGAGTCTTGTCAGGCATACGACGCACAAGAGCCAACTCGCAGCAGCACCAGTATCAGCAGGTCTCCACAGCATTTACCTCGAAGGGACCAAGTCACGACACCAGGCCGGGCGGTCGAGACGGGCGGCAGACCTTCGAGACGCCCTTCACTTACGAGGGGCGCTGCAACCACGGCAGCATGGAGGAGCTGTCGAGCCAAGCCCTCGCACAAAACGAGATGCAGCAGCAACAGCAGCAGCAGCCATTCAGGAAATGCAGCTCCCACAGCGTCTGTCTGGAGAACAGCAGCGACAGGAGCCTGATCGGGACGGCGCTGGCGCGCCAGGAGGCCTCCTCCGACAGACGGGGAAGTCGAGCAACATCGAACATCCTGAGGGGCGACGTCGTCCCCAGGGTGGAACCCAGAATGATTCACACGCCGAGTCTCAGTTTGCAGTGCCGGACGGACGGTGGAGTCGAGACCCACGAGGTGGAGACGCTGCACCTCGATAACATGTGATAAAAAACAAACAAACAAACAAAGAAACCAAACGCTGTTGGGAACTCCGACAAACATCTGACGTGTTAGATTAGGCATTTGCTACTTCTGTTATCTTTGACCTTTTTTCATTCTGATGGAAACAAAACGCTGTTGTTATCGATAGTTATCTTTTTTTTTTTTTTCTTCAGTGTTGTGCGGACGGTGAGGAAGTTTTTGACTTAAAATTAGATAACCACCTAATCTTAATGACATAGCAGATCTGTCAAAATAGCATCATTATTTTTTTTTTATTATTTTGAAAATTTGTCGTGATTATTCAGCCTTACAATTTCTGAAAGCGAAAATTCATCAAAAAGGAATCAAACAAAGTGAGAAATTTTGCAATTCGTACAGAATCAAAACTTGTAATCTCATGACGGTTCGTGGTATGATTTTTGCAATCCAGTATTGCAAGTCATAAATTATCTTGCACATTAGAATAAAATATCCACTGATACACGGGAAGAGTTATAAGACTTTTTTTATAGTAGCTCCGATTACTTTCTTATGAATGCGATTGAGACGTACGTAAAGAACGCAGTCATTAGATAATCCTCGCACTGTTATCTGCGTCCGGCGAAAGCTTTCCAAGAAAACTAACTAGGAGAGCTTGATGCTGGATGAATTTCTATTCCAGCCTCACTGTGGCCTGTCAAAATAGAATACCGATTATGAATGTCGCTAAAGCAAGCAACAAAAACAATAGGGGAAGTCAGTATTCTGTAACACCAGAGAAATGAAAAAGAGGTATATTCCTCGCCTGACCCTCAGATCCACTTGAAAGGACTTGTTGTTCCCTTTTGGAAACGAAATCGCGTTTTTGCAAGAGAATATCGGGTCTCCGTATTGGGTGAATGAAAAGACAAAATGTCACGTACGCTTACATTATACTGTGACCCAATGTTTTATAGCGTTAGGTCACAGTCGTTCTGCAGCTAAATTTAGATTCGCACCATTTCATGTTCTGTGTTTATTTTTGGAGGTAATCCTATCGGCCCTCACTGGGTCCAGCAAACGGAACCTTTTGTTTGTTGGTTAGCGGCAGCAAGATAATTTTAGATTTGTCAGTACGATATCCTAGTGAGGTCTTTGTTTACATCCCTTACAAAATTAAGGGTGTCTAATGGCTGCGTACTTTACGTGTGTTGTCATTCACCAATGATTATATAAAAGAAATCCGAGGTCCATCGCCCGAATCGTGTCTAAAAAATAAAAAAAAAAAGGTGGAAATGCAGAGAGAGGCTCATCCTTGCTGCAAGGGTCTCTCGACGACCGAGCGAGCACAAAAGAGGAAAAATGTGAGCGTGAAACTCATGTGATATTTTTTCATACGTTTCTCCTCCTCCTCCTCCTCCTCCTCATCATCATCATCATCAGAACCTTTGTATGTCTCCTACTTCTAACTCCTGGAGCTCTTTTATGTCCTTCTCCATTATCTTTTTGTGCTATTGAGACAAGAGCCGAGATCAATATGTTTTGAGAATTTTATAAACAGGTTTAGACACTCTTGAAAGGGAATTCTTTCATTGCTTTTTCCGCGAGGTCTGGTTACTGAAGGAGCCAGAACCTTGCTCCGTTTCACTGATTAGAATCTAACGTGAACATTCTCTAAGGTTTTACTCTGATTAAACACTGATGCGCCTCTTGAATTCGATATATTATTTCATACACAAATACAAGCATATTTTTTTTTTTTTTTAGTAAAACACATCGCCTTTGCTACAGAATACATCCAACCAATGTTGGAACCTGTTTATAATGATTCTCCTCTACCAATTCCTAAACCAAATAGTGAAAGATCTAAGAAGGTCTGTACTTTTGAACTGACATTGGAAAACCTTAGCTTTAAAAAAAAAAAAGTTTGCCAAGAGGATTATTGTGATTTGGTCTAATTAGATGACGAAAAAAAAGAGAAAGTCATCTCTAATCCCTGTACTGAATTCTTTTGCATTAATTAGCATGACTCTTTCCAATGTCCGGGTATTAAGTACAGGTTCTGTATCCTTAAAACCTTCCTGGTCTTCCACGGTAATTGCCTAATCATGTGCTTATATAGTTGTGATATTCCCATTACAGAATGTGCTGTACTTGTATATAGTTTGTCACAAGGGAAATAAGATAAAAAAAAAAAGAAATTTTGTACTCTGAGACGTAGAAAGATGTATTTATTGTTTATATACAAACGCTGTATCCGCCCAAGGTTATCAATGTGTTCTCTTGATAATTAGTGTTGTAGCCCTGTACTTAATAGGGGAAATATGGGGGTTGCCAAGTGTTCATTTTCTCTTGATTTGCACGGTTTAGTGACTGTTTCTTTCCACTTTCTGTCGAAGTTTGGAACTCTCATTTTGCTTCTGTTTTCCCCAAACTCTTATAATCAGGTTTCTCGCTTTCCCCGGATGTATGCCCCTACTTCTTTTTACTCCCCTTTTATGTTCTTCGGGCCTGGGCTACATATAAAGCATTGGGTTACCTGCCCCTTAGGCCTATGCATTAAAAACAATTTATTGCCTACCTTAACTGGCCCCCTCGCACCCCTTCTCATATCAAACGTGCCACTTCACGAACTCTGCTGGACAAAAAGGAAAAAAAAAAGTAAACTTAGGTAGTGTGATATCTGTAGACTCCTCCCCTCCCCTTCCCCCAAGACTTGATTGCACCCTTTCTTGCACTCATACAATTCAATCCTGAACAATGTTACATTCGGCTGTATTCTTTTGAACAATTTTTATACTCATATATATATATATATATATATATATATAAAATATATATATATATATATATATATATATATATATATATATATATATATATATATATATATATATATAAAATATATATATATATTATATATATATATATATATATATATATATATATATATATATATATATATATATATATATATATATATGAAAACGCATACATACTGTACGATACGCTCATGGTTACTCATACAAATGGTCCGTTTCTTTTGAGCCATCGCTGAACACTCGAGAAATACACGCACAAGTGAAACATACATAAGTGAAATATACATTATCCACATAATATTGTATATGCACAAACGCACGCACACAAACAAATGTATAAAAATACGTATATACATATGTAAATAAATGTGCTCGTTTTAGATACTGAATGTCAAAATGTGCCTGGCGACTTACAGAATCCAGTATCGAATTTGATTCACTCGAACAACGCTTAAGCTGCTTCGCTTGGTGAGTTTGCATCATGGCACTCTCCTCTGTAGCAAGTTCCGTTGTTTTTATTTTGAACGACGATGTCGTAGGAATACAATATGCAACTTAGAATTAAGAGGGACCTGGGGAAAATCAGCTGAATGAGAAAATACAGGTACTGAGTACTAGTAATGGTCGCGAGCCAGTCTTCGGCTATTGTCGGCTATTGCGAAGACGGTTCCGCATCAAATTACTGGGAGAATCAAAAGAAGGCTATTATATATATATATATATATATATATATATATATATATATATATATATATATATATATATATATATATATATATATATATATACATTTGCTGATAAATATCTGTCAAGAATAATTAGGAGGCACAAATGAATCCATTTGTTCTTATGCGTACTTAGTACATTTACAACCGGGACCGAAAACTTTAAAAAAAAAAGTCCCTCTTTTGGCATGTTAGCCAAAAAAAAAAAAAAAAGTATTACATTTCCCCCTTGCTTTAACGTAATTTAAGTACATACATTTCCAACAAACCCAATCTTGCCAAGGAATATGTTCTAATCTTTTGCTTCTTTTTCACGAACTTCAGGCCATACTGACTGACCAGGGGTGATCCATATCATATTTTCCCGTGTCGAGCAGTTGGTTGAAAACGCACAATTTTCTTCGTTAAAATGTTACATTAATGTTCATGCAGTGACCTCTGTCTTGCATAAACGGATATTTTGTTCATAAATCAAGCTACTTGATCACGTTCTTGTCTTGGCATCGGTACGACTGTATTTTCTATAATTTGCCTACTGGTGACACCTCTGAACGATATAAACTCAAAATTTTACGGCATATCGTACTTAATCCCGCGGTCCCTGATCATATTTATGCGTTATTTTAGATGCCTTTGTTCACTAAGAAATGGAAGATTGGCCTTCGTTTTGAAAATGACACTGAGAAAATGGAGTTGCTTATCTCTCATTCCAGATGCTTGCTCGCCATGCCTTACTGGACTTAACGGGAATGTGAAACACTTATAGTACTAGGGTTTTTTTTACTACTATGTGATTAGCCTGTTTCCCACAATTACACTACAACTTTAAGCTTTAACTTTACTCCCATGTCCCTCTAACTCATATTATTATCATCATTACTGTTGTTACATAAAGTATTTTCCCTCTTGATAAATGGAGTCTAGGTCCATCTCGCGAGACTATTTCGACTTGTTCGTCATTATTATAACTAAAGATTATTCTGACATTGCGAAACCTCAAAATATCGTGGAGTATTTGAAAAATGAAAACAGTTAACCCAATACTGTCTAACCTAGCCTAATTTAACTTGGGTCTTTTGCCTACTAGTGCCATCACGGTAAGCAAGATTAGGGAAATAAACTTTCGGTCCCAAAGCCAACTAAAGCCGAATCAGGTATCCAGTGCGAGACTGAAGGAGAAAACTATTTCCCGTTTCTCTTGAGAAAGAAACACATCTCGTTTCTTGGCCCCACCTTCCTTCGAGACTAAAGGAAACAGATGGAAAAAGGTGTTTCCTGGTATCTTTCAGCATCTTATCCCCAGACTCTGTACCAAATAGCCTCTTTTTTTTTTTTTTTTTTAATTCGTGCCAAATTTAATTCGGGCGCGCTCGTCCCGGCTACGTCGCACGAAAACGTGCACGACTTGACTTTTGCCACCCACATTGATTACCCAATGCAAAGTAGATATTAAAAATAATACCAGAATACATGTTCGTCCGACAACGCTTTAATCGTTGCACAAAGATTTAATAAATATATAACTTGTGTTCGAGTACAGTAGTTATTTATGTGCCATAAAATGATTCCTGTCCACAGACACACACAAACTCACAGACACAGAAGCTAACAGACCAGACACCCCACTGCAGCAACCATATCTCATCCAAGTACTTCACCTTAGCCCCTCCATCAAAATATAGTAGAATTATTATCATCTTAATGGGATAAAAAAAATAATTTTCTTCTTTTTAACCGAAATCTAGGTCAAAAAATAAGCTCATCCTTCCCATGCCTTCATTTTTTGTTTTATTTTCTCTTCCTCGCGTAAGAGATTGTCGAAAAGCATTTACCAACCATTTCGAAGGGTTTGGAGAACACTTGTACATATGTTCCAGTTTCATACCATGTACCATACCTGTTGTTAGCAATTCCGTGCATCCTATATACAAATATAAAAAAAAGATAAAAACATCTCTTTGAATACATGTTAAAATAAAGGATATTTATACTTAGACTATGCATTTATATCCTCTTTTTAAAAAGTACGCCGAATGATTCTTCGAATGCCATTGCTAACGTGTTTACCAAGTTTAATGGATTTGTGGGTCTACAGGGCGCCTTCAGTGAAAAAAGAATCCTATTGTAAGGTCTCGACCTGACTTGCGTGTTCCTGAAAATATGTTAACCTCTTCACGATGGCAAGAGAATTCATATGATGCGACCGTATGCAGGGACGCCGTCCTCATACTTTGGAAAATTTTTACATAAAGACCTGGTAAGTTAATTTGCTTAAACATTTGCCGTTGTTTGAGGCTTCCAAATAGAGACTGTCTTGAATCCTGCGTTGCCAACGCGCATTTCCATTTCCATCATCACCAAGAACCTTTGCCATTACTGCCAATCCCATCAAAGTTGTTATGCACACCATCACATGTTACCTACATCGGTGTCACCAGCAGTAACGTCATCAGTATCATTATAATCACCGTCATGGAAACTTGAGATTTCAGGATGACCATGAAGAAGTGGCAATTTAAAAATGGTTACCAAACAGAAGAAAGTTTAACGAAACTCCAACTGACGAATGCAAGTGCCTACTCGGCTGTCCGAATGAAGGCTTCCAAAAGCAAACTACAATGATGAAAATGATGATCATGAACATAGCTGTCATTTTAATCTTCACTGTTTGTTTTTCTACGTGACTGTCATTACCATCATCATCATCAACAATGTTATCGTTACACGTTATCATCTTTATTGTCACTGTCATTTGGTTTAATATCATTAAAACACTAAAACTGAAATACTTTTATATATCTCTGTATTTTTGTCACCATGATATCATTAGAAAGATTATGAACTAAACAAGCAAAGTGAAAAAGAGAAAAATTAGGCATTTTAAAGGTGAGGCCAATAATCTAGAATTTAAGATAAAAAATCTGCTCATTCCTTTCCAAATGGCCTCTCCTTAAATGAATACGTAAATAAACATCTTTTTACCAATGTATTTTGAGATAATTATCAAACTTATTTATCTTTTAAATTACTGTTAATCCTTCTGTACCCCCAAATATGTTAAAGAATAATTGACCGTGGAATGTCGACATCTTGTAACAAGTTGCAGTTCTTGAAAGTAAACGTATTTTCTGTTATATGTCAGAATTTGCTTCGGTTGTGTAACAAATATCGCGCAATAAGCCGGAAGATATATTAGAAGACTTAATATGCTCCCAAGACGGTAAGATATATTAAAGTGTAGACTTTGCTAGTCAAAATATATGGCGATTTTAGTAGATACAACTGAAGCCTGTCAGGCCTAGGCTACTATCAGAAGCGTTGGGTATCGTATGTCATGTCTTCCGTTATTTCCTTCTTCTGTAGGCCTAAATGAACAAGCCTAATAATTTCTGTAAACGAAGTCTCGAGGAACATGCCGTAATTTGCCAACAAGCTTATATAAAACAAAATTTAGGCCTAGCATAGGCTAGGAGACTAGGGTAAGGGGTAATTCTAAGCCTAGTTCCGCGGTGAGCTAGACTATGGCAATTGACGTTTTCCTATGTTGTTTTACTTGTTTTACAAGAATTTAAAGTAATATTTTATCGGCCGGCTGTAACTAAACTCTAATTGACTTTTGAAGACACACGATACCGACGGGGTACGTCTAAGCCAGCATTCCACGACGAGCCCCCCCACCCCCCTCCATAGCTAATACGGCAAAATTGTAACCAGTAAACACCTTTAAAAATACCAACCTAATGTACCCTAGGGGTGTTTAATGGTTACAGTTTCGCCGTATTAGCTAAGGAGGGGGGTGGGGGGCTCGCTGTGGAATGCCAGCTTAGATCTACCCCGTTTTGTAGTCTTCAAAGGTCAATTACAGTTTAGTTACAGCCGGCTGACAAAATATTACTTTAAATTCTTGTAAAGCAAGTAAAATAACATAAGGAAAACGTCAATTGCCAGAGTCTACCTCACTGCGGAACTACGGCTTAGAATTACTGTAGTCTGACTTGTCCTAACCAAGGGTATGTTTTTAGGCGGGGGCAGGGTGGGAGGAATTTAAGGCAACCTGGGCCAGACTGTTTTGGTAAATCTAAGCAACAGCTCTGCACATATTATTCCGTTTGAAATTGATTTTTCTTATACTTTTAGTGTTGCTGATAAAGAAGGTGGTGTTTTTTATTGTCAGTCAGTTGTTAACCTAATATCTACCCAACATTTTGGGGGGGGACCCTTTTGGGAGCGCAGAGTTTTGTAAATGGGAGAAAAGACCAGACTGTCGTGTTGTTGTTGTGGAATGGTTCCGCGAATGTGCAAGTCATCAGGGAGCCATATGCTTAAGAAGGGATTAGCTAAGGAAACCTATTATAAAAGGAATTATACTAAACTAACATACCCTAACCTAATCTAACCTAGCTGGCCGTGCTATTTAGTCAGGGGCTATGTTCCCAGGACCCCCTAGTGAAGGAAACTCCACTTTTAACCAAAAGCTCCCCTGTAACATGTGGCCAGCGTACAACTTCTGAGATTAATTACAGATTAATTGCAGTCGACTGACAAAAAATAACGGTAAATTCTTGATAAATAACCAGACTACTATAGGAAAAATCAAATTCCAAAGTAATACCCCATGTGGAGCTATTGCCTAGTTCTATCTTGTTGTCTTCTGGAAATGGATAATGATTAAGGCATGTTGTGTACATGTACAAGATATGTTATTGTTTGACATTGCAAAGTTAGTTGTATTCAGCAATCTATTAGCGTATAGGGTACTTTTAATTTCTCACAGATGCATGGATCACTCATTTTCCAAGCAAACGCTTGACCAATGTTGTATGAATTTCAAACCACTATAGGCCTATTGTTATTGGAAAGTGTTTTTTTTTTAGTTTCCTTCCCTTGTAGCCTATATAGAAGTTATAGGAAAACCTAAGTAAGACACTGGTTTTTATGGGGAAGAACCAAAAACAGTCAATTACTTCAGCAGGAATAGTTTCAGATAAGCAGCTGGTAAAGTAAATGGTTCATGGCCGTAGTAAATTTCAATCACAAAATATCTTATAGGCTAAAGGACAAAGATGTCACAAGGCCAATTAGGTACAGGGATGCATTCAAACCTGAACTAGGTCTAACATCGGATACTGGGTCTTTACCTGTGTTGGGGGACCTAGATTCCCTTAACCTAACCTGACCTACAGTAGAGTGCCTTAGTTCTTAAAAGCAAAATACTGTTAATTTAGTTCAGCCTATCCTTACACATTGAATCCTAACTAGTAATGGGCAACCGCTCCCCCCTTGGCTCCTTAGCATACGACAAGGAATATTCTTAACATTAAGGTTGGGTGGTACCTTATGTCTGAGTACCGATAATTCAGTTGAGCTAGGAGAGGTGTTTATCAATGGAAGGGATTTCGACACTTCCAGATGGATAGAGTTTACTGTTGAATTTTCTTCTAATGTTAATAAAGTTAGTACCCTCACCACTGTCATTATATTACTTGCATGTAAGAAAACCATATTTAGATTAAATACAGTCAGTGTTCAAAACTGGAAGGAGTCAGATAACGTGTGGGAACTTTATCAGGAGACGTTATGTTGCTTAAAAAAGTAATGTAACTACTGTACTTTGTACATAACAGAAAACAAAAAGATAGCACAAGCACTCGTGTACTGTATAGTGCTTATTTTGGAAAGACCCCGGAAATGTCAAGTATTATCAAATTATATAGTTCATCATCATAGATAAGCTATAAATATCTGGAGGTGCATAAGCCTACACCAGGTTATGATTTTTCAGGTCACTCATTGTTTTACTCTGGAATTGGATACTGTTAGCCGAATGGCATACTCAGTAAAGGTATAACATAAAGTATTATTTAACATTTAAAAATTAAGTGTTCTCCAGCACACAGAACAGGGGTTAGTGCTGACTCAAACACATTCTTCTGGCAAAACACAGGTGGCAAGCTTTCCTCATGTCCAAAAAGCATAGGTCGACAAGGGTTCCAAACTTGCTCTGTGAGACGTGCGTCAGCCCTGCCTACAGTGCTTACTCAGCAAGCACCTAACACTCATAAAAACAGTAGACTTGGAATACAATGCAAGTCATATTCATATTGGTAAATACATAACTTCTTATTCACTCACCACTGATATTGGGCTTGGAAAAAGCACCAAAATGGTTATAGTTTGTCTTTTTGCTAATATATATCATATTGGCAAGACATTAAGATATCATAGTACAGTATGCCTCAGCCAAAGCTGGAATCTGATGTGCTGATATTTGTGGTTTAAGGGAAGGGGGCTTTGTAGGAATACCCTCACCCACCTGCTGAAACCAGGCACTTTTTCTTTGACTATTGCTGGTCTCCTGCTGACCACTAAGATGGAACTTGTGTTTTTGTTTACTTTTTCCTTGAGACTGTTGCTAATGATAGAGATGTGAAGGGCATGAGCAAGAGCATTGTGGCCCTTCATGTCCCCCAACATTCTAGGGGAAAAGTGTTAGCCTGCCTCTCCCTCCTCCCCACTCCCATACCTCTTTGCTCCTTACATGTGTACACCACTGTCTTGGTGGAAAGGACAGTACAGGCAGGAAGGTGGGTGATCGATACACCTACCCTTACCACATAAGTTGCTAACATCTGCTTTTGCTGCACCCACTAGGAGCTCAGTAGTATTGACCCTTCAATAGTAGTTGTCCATCTGTGAGAGAGGCTCTGCAACATAAATCCTGGCTACTATTCTTGCCAAGGAGAGCAAGATAAGGGCTAGGAGCAAGAGCTCCTTGTCGACCTTTTCCTCTTCTGTTTCATCTTTTTCTCTTCTTTGCATGGGAGGAGAAAAATTATAAGACCTCTCACAAGAAGTCCAGTAACATTTCAAGTCAGCACCATTTCCTAGCAGGGCTGATACAGGTCTCACCGAGCAAGTTTTGGACCCCCCCTTCTCGCTATGACTTACCTGCCATGTTAACAAGCTTCAACAACCTAATCCAGCTGACTGTGAAAATACTCTTATATATAAAAAAATTCAGGTTTGTATATTCAGGAATAATGCAATTTACCTTAAAGTATTTGTGATTTTATAAATGCACTACAATACCAGGCATATGGATAAAAGATACAAAGTATATACAGTAAAGTATTTAGCAAAAAAAAAATGCACAGATTGATCTTGATCAATTCATGTGTACACAAGAGTCACAGAGGGCCAGTGGCTGTGCAAAGTTAAATGTTTGGGAAGATCTGCCTTGAAGGACAAATTATGATTTTCATTGAGTCTTCTGCCATCATATATTCACACCAATACATTTGACAGGTATGATTTGTTGGATAGAATGCAGTTACCTCCCCCACCACCTGCTTGGCTACCAGACGAATTGCGTAGGCTTGAAGAGGCTTCACATTGTTCCTATAATAGTGTTTGGAATGAGGTGCCCAGAGATTTCTCCAATGCTGTGCCGTCTTTTCCATCAGAGAATGGTAAGTTAATCATATAATCTCACCTCAAAGTCTGTTAATTCATTGCAGTGAATTGCAGTTATGGTAATTTTTCCCTTCACTCCAAGAACTATTTTGCTGCTTTTCTTTCAGAGCAACAGCATCCACATTTTCAACAGGTGCTTTATTTTCACACTAGTACTTAGGATCGGAAGTCTTTCATTCCTTTAGTTTGTAAACTGTCGATTGGGTTTTCCTGTCAAAATTCTCAGTGCCAGTGTTCTTAAGTATAAAATAAAGTTTATGAAACTACATATGAATGTTCACAGTAAAAGCAGTAATAAAAACAAAACTCAAGAAAGCATTTCCTAATGCAATGATGTAGTGATTTCTATGAGGCTAATAATATATCTTTGTTCAAAGAGATATTATTTTACACCCGCAGCTAGCCACCAGACACGCCCATGGTATGAAATGCCTTGCAGCATCTTTTGCAGAAGTAAGTCAGAAGAATCTGTTACAGACTTACTGGCAAGCATTCAAGATTTGCAAATTGCAGAAGCAGATCCTGTAAGTACAGTGTCTCACATTATTTATTTGTTTTTAATCAACTGTTAAGTAATTTGTTATCAGCATTTCAAATACTTCATGAGTATTCTATGTACATGAGCTTTGATTTTAGAGTTTTGCAACTTCATTAAGCTGTAGTAGCTCTTGGAGATTTTGGTTTGCTGAACATTTTTGAGTTTGTTCCATGAATATCCATTGATTCTGTATGTCCTGATACTCCAGCTAACTATTATACTTGGGTTTTTGTAAGTTTCCCGAAGCAGAAATGCTAGAGGAAAGATGAGAAAATTCATAGTACAGTAATTGACAATTGTTAGTTTGCATTATGCTATGGAAGTCAAAAGTGTAAATAGCTTTTGTAATGGGGTAACTACAATGGAAATAACCATGCCAAACAAAGGTTGTATTACTGCATGCATACAGGAATCTTTAGAGGGCTTTTGACTGAGTACTTATTTTATTGTAGTATTATTATTTTGTAGTTTAATCAGACCACTGAGCTTATTTATGCTCGTGTATCATTTCACTTGCTATGGTGACTTCCAGATTCCAACATGGGGCTCAACCAGTTTTAATATGCTAATACTGCATCGTGTTCATTATTCCATACATGCCATTTATTGATTTTAATGGTTTTTAGAGATAATATATAATCACTAAGAGGAATATCTCTATGTGATCTTGTCTTAGTAGTTATATCTTTGGCTGCTTAGTCAGCTTCTTCATTTCCCTTAATGTCTACTTGGGCAGGAATGCAACAAATTTCTAAATTTTTCCATCTTCATATAATTTGTGAAGTGAAGATTTAAGTTGCTGTGAAAAAGTCATTTTTTTGGAGTATAATGTTGAAGGGTTTATGTAGCTCCTTTAGAGTCAATAAAAATTACACATATCTGTAATGATATTTCTAATTTTTTTTTCATGGCTAATGTAGCTAATTTTGTTGTAAGTAAAATCAGCCTCTCTATTTTCAGTCAGTAATGGTAAAGGAGGAGTCTTCAAAATTTTGTGGATTCTGCAAAAACAATGGGGCCAGGGAGAAATTATACACAAGCCACTGTCTCAGGTAAGAACATTTTGAACATTTTAGCAAATAGACAATTGGTTCGGTATTGCTAGGTCAAATAGGCTATCATGGGTTAAGCAGTGTAATGATAGCCTAAGTTTTTGTTTTCTTTACTACATAGGTAACAGTATTGCTGTGAAATGAAGTTACTAGCCTCAGATTACCATATCAGTAATATTTTTGGAAAGGAAGTAGTGTAAAGAAAGATTTTTTTAGGTTGTTCAGGCAGACAGAGGCTCTTATATAATTGTATAATGTCAAGTATCTATAATATGTTGTGATTCAGTAACAATTGATTTTTCATATAAAGTAGCTCCTCAACTCAGATGCTTTGGAAGTCAGGCTATGTAATAAGTAAAGACCCTATAGACATAACCTTTTTTTTTTTTTTTTTTTTAGATATATTACTGCTAACAGCCATTTAACATAGTTACTAGCCTAAACTAAGCTGTACTTCAAACTTAACACACAAGAAAGGCCAGTAAACCATGAGAAAGGAAATAGATGAAGACAGATGAAGACCTAGACTTGCCAGGATTTCAGGC
Organism: Macrobrachium rosenbergii; assembly: GCF_040412425.1. NCBI lineage: Eukaryota > Metazoa > Arthropoda > Malacostraca > Decapoda > Palaemonidae > Macrobrachium > Macrobrachium rosenbergii. Next base: position 47,059,091 of record NC_089754.1, read on the forward strand.
AGAAAAAGCACAGGATAGAAGAGAATGGAGAGAATTCTTTTCATATCTAAACCCTGAAATGGAAGGGCAGACATAAAAACCATTATTATGAATAACAATGATACTGCATATGCATTAGTAATTTTGGTCAGTTTAGGGTAAGTTAGAGAAATGCTTTGTTTCTAAATTTGTGAGGTTTATTTGCACTCAGGTCAGTGTAAAGAGGAAAATCTAATGCCCATTTCTAAATTATTTTTTCTTACTAAATGAAATATGTTACAACTACATACAGTATAGCTAGGCAAAACTGAAACTATTGGAAGCATTTTAAGTATTTTTTTAATATAGCAGTTGGCACAAGGGTAAAATAGGACTTTTGAGCATACAACCATACCTGGCAGTTTGCCAAATTAATGGATACCATTTAATGGACTTGTACTGCAGTAATTTTAGTTTATGTGTTGCAGGGATTCAAGTGGTAGACTGGCATGCGACGTCTTGCGAAATTATGTCTGTCCGATATGTGGTGCAACTGGAGATGATGCCCATACAGTTAACTATTGTCCACTGAAGAACCAAAATAAAAAGGTAATCCCTTTGGCAATAAAATTGAGAAAGACTAAAAGAAATGCTACTACTTTTAGGAGTGCTTCTTCTAGGTGAGCATTCATAAATGTTATTTTGTCTTTTTTAAACTGTAAATAGATTTTACTACTGTTTTGTACAATGCTGTAGAATACTATTTAGTTTCTACAAACTCTCATAAAAGCTGTGTGCGTGATAATGGAATAATTTAAGAAAATGAGGAATCATTAGTTGTACAGAAGTCATAACTCCAGTGAATTATTGATTTTTTTTGAGTTGTTAATGAACTTATTACTAATTTCAACTGTATGTGTTATAAACTGTGAAGAACAGAAGACTAAGTACATGGGAAATGCTGTGTTGATTTTTTTATCAAGGAAATCTTTCATGATGTCATTCACCAAATGAATAAATAAGAGTGCATTATTTTGAGAGACTTGATCAGCATTTCATAGTTCCATTATATGTACAGTATTAGGTGGCCTTATAATGAAGTGTACAGGATCAAACTGAAATTTTGTCAGTTAATTTTGAAAGATTCAGTTTTATTTTTATGAGTAATTTTTTGAGTAAAACTTTTTTGGTTTACCATATTACTGTATTTCAAAAGTAATTGACTGTATACTGCATACTGTATTAGATATACTGTATATATACTGTACTGTATATATGTGTATTTGCTCATTATTATTGTTATTATTATTAATAAAAAGTTTAACATTGTAGTGTGTATGTACATGTAAGTGTAAATTTAGCTAGAAGCCTACATGTTTACCTTGCAAAATGCTGTATGTATGAGTATGTGCAGTTAACATACAACAGAGCAAATTTATATTTTCAGTTTTGACTGCAACTGTTTTGAAAACTCAAAACTGTTTGATAATTAGAGTGAAGACATAATTGCTAGAAATTATTTAGTAAAATCAAATGGAAAAATATGCCAATAAATAACATTGTAGTAATTACTGTCAAGGAACCAATACTATATATTTCATTTTTCATCAATATAGTAATTACTGTCAAGGAACCAATACTATATATTTCATTTTTCATCAATATTTTCTTAGAGTTTAGTTATGTTAGTTTTTATTAAAAAGTGAAAATTCTATCTCAGCTGTAATTGAGGTACGTTCTTGAGATTATTTTTTATCTAAAGAATTGTTTTGAAAGCTCCTCCACAAATGAACTAACAAATTAACCTCCAAGGAACTTGAATGTACGCTTGGGCTGCCAAAAAGCCTTTTATGTTTTGTATGTAAGATTTTTGCATCTGGAACTGCAGTGGAATATGGGTAGAATAGGTGTGCATATTTAAACTGTACCAGGACCAAAATAATTGTAATGTTGGTATGGTGGTGCATAGCATTAGCTGTTTCAGTGCTCCACAACGATTTGTTTATATTCCAGCCCTGTAAGTTTTCTTCCTTATGTCATTTATTGAAGTAATGTTTTATTTCGGCATGGATAGATTTTGATAATGTTAGATTAGGGCTTAGAAATTTTTTACGAAGTAGGTTGTAACTTTGACATAAATGTAATGATACACAATGCATAGTACAAAATTTGTATTGTAGCATTACAGTTTCTACAAATAAGGAAAAAGGTACTTAAGGAAGTCATGAAATAAGACTTTGTCTTGTATTTTTATTATCATAAATGGAGCTTTTATCATATTCTTTTGACAAAATACATTGTCAGCTTCGTTGTACCTTAGAAATTCCTGGGTTGACGTGGAGTCTTTTGTGTTAAACTGGAATAGATTAACTTAATATTTTGTTACCTTAGAAACATTCCGTTTCCAGAAGGTTTATTTGTCTGTCATTCTCTTATTTTGAAGTGTTATAACCACTGTGCTTCTAAACTTTCTGTGTAAAAGCCTATGGAACAGGATCTGTCTCCAAGAAAAGATTGATCTCTTTTAAGATAAAGAAGATTATAGGAGAAGAAAAACAGAAGCAATAAGAAAATTCCATATCAAGGTCACTGAGTGTAACCATTCTTAAATGAGAGGTAAAAATTACTGTATAGCAATTTAGAGTTAGAAGTTTGAGGGGAGTAGAGGAAATTTAATTAAATAGAAAGCTTGTATCTAAGGCTAACTGAATACTGTGAAGGGCCATTAATACTGTCTGTAGTATACTGAGAAAGGAATATTTAGGAATTTTCCCCAGATGGTACGTACTTCATTTACAAAAACCATTTTTCAAATGTTTTGACAAAGATTGTACATGTGATCTAACTGGAGCAATTTTGTGTTTTCATGGTTGTGATAAACTGTTTAAGAAGAATTTACTTCACTGGAATCCATGTATTCATTTAGATGATGATAACTAATTGAAAATACCTTGTAGCATTCGTTGATTCTTAATAAATTTGTACACACTGAGCAATCACTGGCTGATTTGAGAGGCCATGTTATTTCTCTGATTCAAGTAATAATTAAATATCTTTGCTTCCAAAATAACTGAGTCATACATAGGTTAACAGATTCAATCAGCTTCTTTATCTGATCTGTCCTTAAACCAAACAAATTTTTCCCATATGAGATACAGTAATGGGAATGTATTAATCTGTTCCAGACCACCAAAAATACGAATTAAAGCATTTCAACTCGAAATTAACAAGCCTAGCATGCAGAAGTAATTTGATGGAATAAAGGCAGATTTTTTCTCACTTTACATGTAAATGGGAGAGTTGTTGGCATATGTGGTATGTGATAAAGGAAGGTGAAGAGGAGAAATGTTATTGTTTGGAAAGGAGTCCCTTTCCATGAAAACAGAAGTCAACTGCACATCAAGGATTTTTTTTTTCTGTCTCTCTTTCTACTGCTTTCTTCTTTATGTTCACTATATTCACTGTTTTTGTCTCACTAAAAACCTGTCCTGTGATATATGTTTTTGCCTGAATTTTAAAATATCCTGAAGTGAGACATGCTTTGTCTTACAGCATGTTTATAACACATTTACTATAGCTTTGTCAGAGTAATATATTTCAAGAAAACAGTGCAATTCCTCCATTTTGCCCTCAGCTCTGTTAATGAACTAGGAACAACCACTGTCATTTTTCTACATACTTTTCTTTCTGGTTTGCTGTAATCTCTAACCTTATTGGGTAGATTGTAGCTTTTTCCTCTCTTCTTCCCATAATGTGAAAAGTCAACATCATCATCGTGAACTTTTCAACTTAAGATTGTCTTTTTTTATAGAGTAAAATGTGAAATAAGTTCTCTCCACTTTCTTCTGTATTGGATACTTTATACATGAATTCCCGTCTTTGTCTGCGCCATTTTCCCAAGTTTTTGGCTCTTGCAAGTCTTTGCCTATTACTTTCATGTCTGCTACTATTCTGACCAAGGGCTTCTCATCCTTTCCCATGAAATGTCCAAACCATCTCAGTCCTTGAGATCCCAGCCTGTTTTCCAGCTGCTGGACACAGTATCTCACTGCAGCTTCCTAATTTTTGTCCATGAATCTTGGTATTCTGTACTCTTACAATTTCAAAATCTCTGCTGGTACCCATGTCACTACAGTACTGCCTATACACAGGACAGATTTTTGCGAATCCTGTATTTATAAGTAGTTTAGCCTTATGTTTCCACATCATCCAGACTGTTACTACTATTTTTTCATACTATCCTCACGGTACCTGCTTTACAATGTAGTGTGTCTCCAAGGTAAGAAATGTTTGACCTCTAAAGGCCTGCCCTTCCCCAACAGCAGCACAGCATCCTCAGGACCAGTTTCCTGACCACTTATTCTTTTGCTTTCTTTGTGTTCACCTTCAGCTTATTTTTGCCTTGTTGATTCCCAGTTTTTTCTCCTGCACTCTCTCCAGTTTTTTAAAACATTGTATGACCTCAACCAATTCTGGTGTGAACAGTACATCTAATGCATGTAACATTTCCTAAGGGTCTCCATTTGTGCTCTCTTTGTGCCATCCTCTATTTGCAGCATCCCCAAGTACTGTGATAAATCGGAAAGCAGTAGTCAGAACTGATCTTTGTTGGATGCCAACTTTTATCATATCCTTTGCTACACATGCCATAATGTGAAAGTATCCACGAAAATTCAAGGTGGATGCTAAGATGTACGTGGTCCTTCCATTTTAATTATAATACTGTACTTGTATTATTACTTTAATTCTTAGAACAAACACATTTTGTCAGCATTAAGACTGTTAGTGGTTTTTGTTTTGTTTATATTGTTAATGATGTAATAAATTAATTTTTTTTTCCTGTCAATTGTCGTTCTAGTTTTGGAGACTATTCTGATCATGGATGATGTCTGCAGCCTCATGTGGCAAGTACAGTATAATTAATAATGCCAAAATTAATGTACTCTTTTTCTCATTTCTCTTTCAGTGTTTGTTAGATTTTATGAATGTGGTATTTGTGTAGAGCTGTACCCTGCTCACGTAGGTATAAGACATGAAACAATCAAGTCTGTTCTGTCATGACTAAATCAAGAATAAACACTCCAATATATGATCACATGGCATCATCATGGAAATATTGTTGAATGATAAAAATGTTGAAGATTGTTATTGAATGAGTACCCCTCGTGACCGAATTTTACTGTATTCTTAGGAGAATGTAGCTGAATATAAATAATGAAATAGTGTTGATTCATCAGTAAGTGACAAATATTTTTTGGCAATCTCATGTATATTCAGTGTATCCAATTGTAAAGACAAAACATTTTTTTTTTTTATTTAAAACTAAACCCATTATGGCCAACCCAGTGGGAGGTAGGATCTTGATCTGATTAAACTATTTTACAACTAACTTACTCAGGAGTGAGCAGATTTTTTTCTAATTTAATTGCAAGTTGAATGACCTTTTCTTTTATTGAAGTTTTCTTCCATTAAAAACTTAATTTTTGTTTTTCGTATTATATGTGCATTGAGTTACACAGAACCTGCATTTTCATAATTTATCGTGGTAAGATTTATATCAGAATGCTGTGACTGCTGCACATCATTGCATATGGTTGTCACTGCAGTATCTCAGATTGCACAAAATATATTGTAAAATGAAAATTGTATCATATTTCAAGAGTTTGTATTTTATTTTGAAGCATATAATGTTGAATTTAGTTTTATGGCTGCAGTTTTTGATCAGTGCATTGTTTCAAAAGTTCAGTTTACTTAAAAAATACAATTTAGTAAGAGAATTTGCTTTAATTTTTATGCCTATCCTACTGAAGCCACTTGAGTCCTTAATTCATCATTGTTGGTGAGATCAGGAGACAGAAATACAATATGTAATGGTGTGCATTTATAGGCTGTGCATATTTGTGGTTTCCATGTCTCCTTGAATAATCCTTTTATTGTCATTTTGTACTTTTCCAGGTCTTGTTTGTAAGTGCCTCTGTGTAAACTTTCCACCCCCTCCAAACAGTTGGTAAATAGTCAAATAAGTTTTCCCTGGTACATCTTTCAAACCTTTTTACTTTCAATTTCCCTCTCAGCGCTGAATGACCCCATAGGTCATTGCTCTTGTCCTTTGGCCAAAATTTTGTATTCCATTTCATTAACTTTTCTGAGTTCTAAAACAGGTTATTTATGATGCAAGGAAGCTCTTGTTTTCAAGATAAGTATTTTGAGTAGTGTGTCTACTGATGGCGAGATAGGCCAACAAGTTCATACCAAAGTTCAAGGCACTGTTTTTTATCCTTTACAGTATTACTGTATTTGAATATGCCTAGGTGAAAAGCATCAGAATAACTTGAAGTTAGGACTATGAAGATTTGGGAAATGGGGGTTGTGCAGAAAATAGTGTAATTAATGCCCCTTTATTAGACATCAGAAAGTTCAGGGTACATGAAGCAACAAGATCTAATTTAGGCGCATGACATTACTGTAGTATCTAAGTAAATGAGTTAATATTTGTAAAACCGGACTTTTTTAATAAATGACAGACTTGATGAACAAATGATGCCAAACAATTTAAAATATCAAGCCTACCAATGGGTTATGGCATTCTTTGATAATAATTATATTAATAATCATTCCAAGAAGAGCTCGATATGGACATGAGCGATTCACCACCAGTAAATGAATATGAGAGCAAAAAGTTAAAACATCAAACCTCTCATTGAATTACAGCATCCTTCAAACCAAAGAAAGCATCAGTAATTTTATTTTAAATTTCCGCTGAAAATGGAATGCCCCGTTAATGTTTGATAACCCACATTGCATTATCTCTGTATTGAAAGAATTGTCATGATACCCTATTTCTTATTTTATTTCTGTAGCCGAACTGCAACCGTCAGTGAATGACTTGTCAAAAACAAGTAGAATAAAGGAAATATTGTTAGGTATTGAGTAAAAAAATTTTTTTAAGAATGCTGTGTACTAGGTAATGTGTATTTGGTCAGAACCTGAACAATGATGTATTTAAAATGATGTCGAGTTAATAATACTCAAAACAAAATTATTCACATCCATGAGTCTCCTAAGGTTACTTTATTATTTTTAAAATCTTACTTATCACTCACATAGCCTTAAGTTCTGAGCCACAAGAGCGCTCAGTCGCTTAAAAAAATAATAGAAATGAAGTAGTTGAACCTAATTTATTATCCTATCCGTCTTCCCATTTACCTTGAATACCATCCCTCCGGCAGGTAAGAAGGGACTCCGTTTTCTATACCTCATTTAGTTTTCAGCCGTCGTACTGTTAACAAGGATTGCCAGTGCTGTCTGGTGCTAACCTGGAAAATTGGTATGTCCTATATTTTGTTTTGTATAATATGTTTGAAGCTTATAAGCACAGGGGAGAAGAGAAGATCATAGGGAAAAGGAACTTCTTGTTAAAGGTTTTTGGTAAGAAATGGAATAAGTAGGCGTAGCTAGGCAATTGGTGTTCTCGGTCACCACCCTAGAGCAGCCCTTTTTTTTTTTTTAAGTTTTTTTTAGTGTTCGTACATATTTTTGCTGTGAATGGTGGTTTTATCGATATTTACGTTATTGCCAACATGCTTAGACTAAAGCAATGTTAAACAGATAAGTTGCCTTTTGTAAGAGGCCAAGTCATGAGTACATCTTGAAAGGAGAGGCACGATAGCCTATTCCCAATGTAAGTTTTGATAGACTATGCGCAGCATGTGAAAATCGAGGGTAGGTACGTAAATATAACAGGAAGTAAAAGTAGTAGTATGAACAGTGAACATATTCAAGGTATACTGTGGGGTTTGAGCGGAAAGTAAGGGATCTGTTGCCCATTTATTGATACTGGTTCAGATTACATGAACGACCAAGAGCCAATAAAAGCTTGGCTTACGTAATCTTTTGGATCAACGAGTAGTTTAGTTATATGACATGAGCTAAGCTGTGCCTCTAACCACTCAGTATTGACGGTTCATATCTCCAAAACCCATGATTTTTAGTTAATGGCAGACTTATGGACGAATGAATGAATATGATGGCAAAAAATCGAAAACGTCACACTTGTTATTGGGTTATGGCATTTTTAAATAATTATAATGATAATCATACCAATAAGAGCTCGATGTGTATATAACCGATTCACTTTCACTAAACGAATAATACCGAAAAATAAACACCTCGAATCCTTTGTTGAATTATAGCATCCTTTAAACCAAAAACAGCATCACAGTGAATTTGTTTATTTTGTCTTTGAATGGTCGCGCTCATTGACCCATTGATGATTGATATCCCACATGGGATATCAAACGGAGAATTGGCTTGACAGCATAATTTCTCATATTTTATTGTTAGTAGTTTCAGCGTTTTCTGTGCATCGAATCGTAAAAACTGAAGAATGCAATTTATTAGATAAAATCTCAATTTTACTAATGAGTCATACCCTTTGGGCCAATACTTAAAACTGAAGCATTTATAACTCGGTCGTCGAGTTAATGTACCCTATACTACATTACTCACTTCCACTGGTATCTTCAGGATACTTTATCTCAATATTATCTAACACTCATATACTGTAGCTAGCTGTAAGTTTTCGAGCTCGCTTGACAGTTGAGAAAAATAAAGGAGTCTTGCCTAGTTCCGGCACGTAAGCCAAAGCGACTCCGTTTTCTATGCATCAGTTACCCTTCTGCCGTCGGGTTTCAAGTCGTTGGCGTTGCACTTAAGTGGTTCCCCGGAAAACGGGTAGTTCTACCTTTTGTTATGTATAGGATATCTAAGCATGTCGGGGATACACAGTGTTTGACGTGTATCAAGAAAGTATTTTGAAGATTACTGCTTAGTAGGTAGCGACTGGGTTGTTAATGTTATGAAACCGTATAAGCTCAAGAAGCTATTTGTAAAAGATGTTTCTTCGATGTGGAATAGGTAGGATAGGCTAGCTGTGCAACAGGTAAGCCTAACTAGTCAGGTAGTATTCCCGGTGAACATTCCAAAGCACGTCGGTATAACAAGAAGTAAATATTGTAGTAGCCTGTGAACAGTGAACATGTTGAGGGTAAGCCACAGTTCATTAAAAGTCCGTCCTTTCTGTTTTAAAAAATGACACGGTGAAAATCTTTTCAAACTGCCTAGCAGCTGCAATATTCTCAAAGCAACCCCGATTCCTAAGTCATTTTACATTCTGCCAGCCGTCCAATGGTGGATAGGTGTGTGGAGTTAAAGCCTGACTTTGTCCATGTTTCTGGTACTCAGGATTTGAGATCAAGTATCAGTACTGGCCTTTTGGCCCCTCCACAGGCCATTCCTAGACCTGCCTGGACGAATATGGTCAAGGTGAGGTGTAAAGCAATCATGGATAGGCTTTTAACCAAGGCATCTTCCTCTATGTTTCACTCCATGGGATTGCATGTTTCCCTCCTCTTTTAGTGGATACCAAATTTGTCAGCTCAGAAATCCACCAGGAAGTAAGTTTGCAGGATCAAGCATGGATTTTTTGGCTATCTGTGGATGTGGAACAGCATTGCAAAATTCTTCCGGGTTTTGCTGGTGGGGTTTGTTGCTAATATTTCTTTCGTGCACGAGAATGGTGAAACCTAAGTGTGTATATGAAGTATCCAATATTAAAACTTGTGTGTGTATATGAAGTAACCAGTATTAATGCGGATCTCTCCTAGATAGTGACCCCCCAAGGGTATTAACCCGGTATGGATCCACCTTTGTAGTGTGTTTAGTATAAGCCCCGTTGGGGGATCACCGTAAAAAACATAAACAAAAGACGGTAAATATAGAGATGATGACCCCAAAGAAATATTAGACCTAGATAACGACCCCAGAACTTTGCTGGGGTCACTATCTAGGAAAGGTCCATTAATACTGTATTAAATTGGTGTTATTCACTTTCTCGCTTATCCTAAGGTATGCCTCTTGCCAGTCTTATGCTTATCAAGTACGTGTCCCTCTTTCTTAGTGTCGTGAGTTCGATTACCTTTCTTGAAGGATCCTTCAGCTGACATCGTTCCCTTCCACCAAAGTTGAGGCTCAGGCTAATAATTAAGTACAGTAATGAGTGTATTGTGAAAAATTCAGATTTTACAGATGAAGTTTGAATGAGATTTTCTCATTCAGGCTCATTTATTATGACCGGCCCAAAGTTGTAGTGTTAAATTCACCCATAAGCCCATACAAAACTTATGAAGTGTGGAAGATAGAGAATAGGCAAAAGAGCATAGTGAAACTTTTAATGTAACTAGAGTAAGGGGAACAGGGAGGTGTGCGCATCAGTATGATTGATTGGTTTAAGAAAATTAGTTTGTTCCCACAGAAATATAAACATTTGCCTCATATATAGGCATCTAAGAGGCAGCTTCAGCGTGAGTTAAGGCTGTCATTGTAGTTGGTAACAAAGTGGTTGACTAGTGTTATGGCCGGTGATTTGAGAATACCACTCACTCATTTGCCATCCTAAGTACTTTTCGTCCGGTGTCAAAAAAGGGCGTCTTGCTACTGCTAAGTTGAACTAGTGTTTTTGTAGCATGAGAAATAGTGTCATATTTGGAGGTGTGAACCTCCATCCACTGAGTTTTTAGGTGAATCCCTTTCAATTAATACTACGTTGCTGGGAGAATTTACAGTTTTCTGGAAGTTTTGATAGGTAAGGAGTTAGACTACCTCTTCCTCCTCCCCACCAAACACCTCTCCAGACGGATGTTACCTTGTGTAACACATGTTGCAGGGCATTGCTTTCCTTAGCGTTATTTGATGATGATGTTAGCAGATTTTGTTAGGGTATTTTATGAATCAAATACTGAGTGATGTAGCATTAACATTCTTCCACGATGTACACAACTATAAAGGTTAGGCAGGAGGTAGTTTGAGTTGAGATTACAAATGTAAATTGAATGGCAAGTACAAAGCTGTTCTTTTCTTGCTGAGTACATGTTTGTCCTTAGTTAACAGTGTTTGTCACTTACTATGGAAGCACTCAGAATAAAAGATAACTTACTTACATTTAGTTTGTTATAATCATTCTAACTGGATAGTAAGGTGTTTGTACCTGAAGCTTTGTGGCTTTGAATGTTTTGGGTGTTATTTGTTTATCCAGTTTTGATTATGTGTTTGGTGGATTTAATTTTAATGCCATATTTTCTTTACAGAAATGAGAGATGGTCCCACAGTTCTGTTCAGCACTGGTACGGTATCGTTTTGTAGCTAACTTTCTGGCATCTACTTGAAAAGGCAATTTCTTACTTGCTAGCATGGTTATTATGATTAAAACTGACTAGTTTTGTAAATATGCTCTCTCTCTCTCTCTCTCTCTCTCTCTCTCTCTCTCTCTCTCTCTCTCTCTCTCTCTCTCTCTCTCTCTCTCTCTCTCTCTCTCACACACACACACACACACACCGGGAACTTCCACTATGGGATGCTTGTTCTGCCCCACATACTTAACTGCCTGGTTAAGGTGCCGATTTAAGGTTCCTTTCAGTGTCTTTTCACTCTCCAGCTGCTGCTTATACCTTATGTCTTTTGCTCTTCCTTTGTGTGTCTATAACTTCATCTTTTTACAGCATCATGATCGGTACCATTGATGTTTTAGTTCGACGAGGAAAGTGAGTCCTCTTCATTCTCTTTAGTTTTGAGCACATCCTGCAATGAATTCCCACTTAGTCTATGAATTCATCAATATTTTTTTCTCTGTTCTCTATAATATATCCTTGCCTTTCCAAAAGGACACAGTATCCATCCTTCTCAAGATCTGAAACACGCACCTTCTCTGAACATGGCCTCATTCCGGAGTTACCTCAGAAAGCCAAACTGTCAGTCGTTAATTTGAAGCAATTTTCTCAGCTGCCTCAGTACCTTTTCCAAAACTCTTCATAGCATACTCCTGCAGTCTGATTTCTCTATACCTTCATTTTTCTTCTCTCAGTGTACTTAAGATAACATTAGCATGCAAATCTCGAGGCACTGGTCTTAGAAATTTATATCATCGACATCTTCATGAACAGGAGTGTAATAGTACCATGAAAGGAATAATTTGATTTCAACAGTTAATTTTGAAAAGCAAAATCTGCAAAGTGCTGAGACGACAGACATGAACTGAATACTAAAGTATATTCTTTGTTTTTCAGGTTGATTTGGGATGGAATCTGCAACGGCATCATACACTGCATTGGAAGCATCATGGTAGACAGGCAAACTAGCGTATTTGCTTGTCGTGTAAAATATTGTATTTCCTTTTCGTATTTAGGATATAGGAAATGTGAATTTTTACAGAATTACATTTGGCCAGTTATTTCAAGCTCAGATACTCATCATTTATATGAATGGTCATTGTAAAAATACGTTGGTTTCCTCTAAACCTGAAGTAAGCTGATGATGTGTAATTATGTTTCTTGTCAATCAAAGGACAGCCACAGCTTGTGTTACATTTCATAGCTTCAAATGAGTGCTGCTTTGTTCGCCCGATATTGTTACTTGATTATGTGATGGGAGCAAAGTCAGAAGCATTTGTAATTAAAGTAGGAAGTGTGGCATTGCCTATTATAATAGCAAATGTGACAATAAGAACTGTATACTGTAGGCATGTTAGCCTAGGAATTCTACAGTAGCTAGATTGATAAGGGGGAACACCATGTATATCAGATTAGTGCTCAGAAAAAAATAGTTTAAGATAAATCCAGATTCAGGAAATCTTTGGTTTTGTTGGATTTCGGTTTTGAAAATGTTGGTTTATGATAGTTTTTGTTTTAGAAAGTCTGTTGATACTCTTACATTTCACGATCTGAGATTTTGGGAAATTGCTTTGTCGGTTCATAATTGTTTCCTAAGGTTATTCTAATAGTGTGACATTTTCTTTTACAAAGTTCATTTGATGTTTTTAGCTTTTTGTTTATAGTTGTAGTTATGCCCTCAGGAAGTCTGTCAGCTTTGATACTTAGCATCCAAGATGTCCGAGTGTGATTTTTAACCAAAAAATTCTGTTAACTGATTATACTTTTTGCTAGAAAATGTTAATTTGTGGTTTTTGTCGGTATGTTAATTAAGTCGTTTTGACAGAAGCTTTAAGTGTGTTTCTATTTTTCCCTTAGAGGTTAGTTTTCATTTTTTTTTTTTTTACGTAGAGAGTCGGTTATTTTGGATTTTTTTGGCAAGAAAATTTGTCTGTTTGCAATTTTTTGGGGAATACTTGTGATGTTTTTGTCTAGAAAGTTTTTAGTTTGGGATTATTTTGGCTAGAAAGTCTATTTGATATATTTTTTAGCTGTAAATTTAGTGTTTTCTGCCTAGAAAGGCAGTTTACAATTTTGTTTTTGCCTAGAAAGTTAGTTTAAAACTTTTTGTTGTTTGCCTAGAAAGTCAGTAGTTTGCAGTTTTTTGTGTTTTTGCCTAGAAAGTCAATTAGTTTACAATTTTTTGTGTGTTTTTTGCCCAGAAAGTCAGTTAGTTTACATTTTTTTCTGCTAAAAGTCTTGTGGTTTTAGAGACCTTTTACTTAGAAAGTTGTTCCTAGGATTCATCAGTTATTGACTTCAATTGTTTTACATCTCGTGAGTTTTATGCTCAGGAAATTTTGCCGAAAAAGCGTGTGAGTTCGAAAGTGTATTTTGCCTGGAAAGCGTGTTTGTTTGGGAGAGTTTTGCTTAAAAACTGCGCACGTATCTCTGGAAGAGATTTTTGCGTAAAAGTTGTAATATTTTAGGGGATCATTTTACGTAAATGATTGTTTGTTCTGGAGAACTATTTGCTTAGAAAGGGCCTTTTTGTCAATTGTCGTATTTCTTGAGAATTTTATGCCTATTGAGTATGTTAGCTTGCGATGGTAAATTGCTTATTTACCATTTTGGGAGTTTGTTTGCCTAAAAAGTGTGTCAATTTGTGTTTTTGTGTGTGTGTGAAGTCTGTTGATTCAGGGGAGGATTCGGTTTTATCTGGAAATTATTAGTTTGTGATTTTTGGTTAGAAAATGTGTTGGTTAGTTGTCAATTTACGTTTTTCCTCTGGAAATATTTTAAGAGATCTTTTGCTAGGGAGGGTTTTGTGTGGTGGCCTACAATTTTTTTTTTTTTTTTTTGGAGGGGTGAATTTTAGAGTTTATTTCCTTTACAAAGTTTGTTAGTTCGGGAGAGTTGTATTCGCGTAGTGACTAGAAATTTGCCAAATGTGTTGGTATGTAATTTTCGTGGAAAGTGATGCAAGTTATTAAGCAGTTTCAGTCTAAAATAATGAGTTAAGATAATACCAGCTTCACACACACACAGGCTGTATTCAAGTCATGGGTTGTTTATAGAAAGGCATGTAAAGTATTTTCAGCCAATAAAAACTTGCTGTAGAAGGTTTGATTAAATTTAGAAGGAAGTCATACCAAAAGTCCAGCTTATGTGAAAGTACTTAGACCTTGATAAGAAAGAGAAAGGGTTAGAAGCTATGATAAGAGGATAATAGATCTCTTAATGTCAAAAATTTTATAGTAGTGGATTGAGGCAAAATTGTGTGAAGGCCTTAAAAGATCGCCTAAAGCTTAAGAATATAGATAAAAAATGGTCCGTTAAAAGTTACAAAAAGAGGCAAACTAATGGAATACCTAATTAAAGAAAAGTTTGGCTCCATGGAAGGGTATAAATGTATATTTTTTTATGTGCATTTGGGCCTTTCTACATGCCCAAAGTTTTCTTTAATTAGGTATTAAGTTTAAGCTTGCCTTTATTTTTAACTTTCTAAAAGATAATTTTCTCTATATATTCGTAAGCTTTCGTTGGGTTTTTAAGGTGACGTCATAGGTTGTAAGTTTATGTTCATTCAGAACGTTCTAATGTAAATCTTTAGTCGAGTTGCAGAATATTCCAATTGTAAAGCTGTAGTCAAGATTCAGAATATTCCAGTGTAAAGCTGTAGTCAAGATTCAGAATATTTTAATGTAAAACACTAAAGATTCAGAATATTCCAATGTAAAGCTGTAGTAATGATTCAGAGCCTTTTCACATGACGTCATGATTGATGACGTAAATATTCCTGTATTAGTATACTGTAAAGCATTGAGGAAATAAAAACCATAATTTAACCGGACGCTCTTTTATTTAAATTCAGAAAATAATTTTTAATTTGGGGATGGTTATTCATTACATTAAAAAAAAATTATTTTTTTTACCCCCTGGAGCCAGCATTGCAATGCCCCGGAGGAGGGAGTAGCCTCAGCAGGAGGTATAACCAATCTGTTACCAGCATTAAAACCGACGCTAATGGCTGTTTTCTGAGCTGACAGCTGATTGCCGAGATTGGACAAGCCTTACATACTTCCCTTGGGCCTTCCCAGATGTTTTCCAGTTTTCTGTGTGTATAATGACGAATGTTAGACCCTTTCCAATGTCAAAACACTGATATGTACAGAAAGTCCAAGGCGGGTCTGGTGAGGTTACCACTGAGACAAACCCAAGTTTACGTTCACTCTTAATGGCTGTGATTTCGTACTTGGGCAATGTTTGCTCGACACAGTGTCTAACGAAACATGGCGTAAACGACCCGTAGACTTTTACAGCTAGAATTTCTCGAAGTGTAATTGCCAAAAAAATCCCAAGTCCAGTTCCTCTATGAATAACACGAAAGAAAATCTAAGGATGTAAACATTTTGACATTGCTCTCCGTTTTCGTTGAGGTTTCGAAAGTACAAGTTTCTCTCACGTCTTATTAATAGAAAATGAGTTTCATTCACCCCTCATAGAAAACCGAGAAAGAATAAGCAAAGACACCCTATGACAAATGTACTTCGAGCGTATGAACCATTGACATTGACTTTGTACCTGACAGAAGTCTTATCTTAGAGCTGATAAGGATAATTTACTCTTAAATGTTGTTTGATACGGTTATTTCATCCTAATTCTCAGAGATTTTTATTTAGAAAACGGACTTCATTCTTTTACGCGGAGTTGACTAAAATAACTTAGTATATTTTATGGGCCTTACACAGCCTATTCCCTGGTATCTTCTGGCATTTGACCGTTAAATTCGATATCAAAATGTGCATCTTGGTGGCAAAATTTGAGCTGTGCCGTGTTCATAACGGTGTTACAACCATGAGATTTCAATTGTGCCACAAGTACCGCCCACTTGATATAAAATTTTAACAGCAAAATGCTGAAAAATGTCAGAAAACAAGCTCCTGTGACACCCCATCCTATGTTGAAATGCTCTATATGACTGACGTCAAATTCCTTGAGTATCTTCAAATTAATCCCATTTGGCTGAAATTTTTATAAATGAAATGATCAATTTTTACTTTATAGTTTTATCATTAGATTTCATTCCTTCAGATGCCTTTGCCTGACTAACTTTTCCCATGTAAGTTTGATGATGCAATGCGTTTGATTATAACTTGTAAAACACCAAGCTCCGTGGTTAGAGCAGCATTTTATTTTTTCGCTTCTGTTTTATTCTGACAGTACTCGTAAAATGGGTAGTATTACGTTAATGTTCATACACAGTTATTGACTTTGATTATTTATTGTAGTTTTACATAATTTTCTGATGATTTTCAAATTTACTGCAAAGTCAAAATTTTACTACTTTCGTATTTCATTTAAGCATTTCCTTACTTTACATTTTTGCTTATATATTACAATTTAGCTGTATTTTAGATTTTAATCGAAATTTAAGGCTTCACAGAGTAATATTCATCTATATTCTCATATGTCTTTCCAAAATAAGCATCACAGGATTTAAACAAATAAACCAAACAACAGCCATTTAACTTTATTCTGTTTCAATTTACAAGTCATCCTCTAGTCTTCGTTACAATAAAAACAATTAATTATACCAAGACACATACAGTCCTCCCAAAAGCAGACAAGTGACCCAAATGCCTAATAAATCGTCTTACGGTCCGACACCATCCAATGTAAGTGATTGAGTCAGGTAAATGGTCGGAGACGTGCAAAGCTACTGTCCTCCTGCCCTGAGTTCCTCCTCCCCCAGCAGGACAGCAGGTCGGACTAACGTCAACCTTCACCGTACACGCGGACCACCAGGCCACTTTAGGTTCTGTGTGATACGTCTTGCAAAAATTCATCCCATTGCCAGATAATTAGGGAGAAATGTCCAGGGCCTGATTGGGACATTTCTTCGGGTGTTTTTAAGTTAGAATGTCTTCTCAAATCTTTCAGCTGCTAGTTTTTGCAAGGATATGAAAAGCAGTTTTGTACTGATCGAACAGGGTTACAGTACTAAGAATTCCTACTAATTTTGCTTATCAGAATAGATCTCCTTGACTAACAATTGCCTACACATGAAAACTGGCCTACATACACTCAATAGAGCAGGCCAACATTACAACAAAAACTGTAGCTTTATACTGATCACCTAATGCAGGCTACAGAATAATGAACATTGCCTTCTTGTACTGACCGTTACAACAGGGCTACAATTGCCACAGCCATGGCCAACGACTCACGAGTAGTAGTTAAGAAAATCTTCAAGGAAAGCTAACTGCTTTTAATGTAGATACTACACGTTAAGGCTTGCTTTTAAAATACTAATGTCCCACTAAGTTTTAATTTTTTTTTTTTTTTTGGTCAGCGTTTAGGATACTCGAATCTTGGCCTTGTATGCTATCAATTACAGTAGAAAACTTTACAAAAATAACGAAATTTTAACTGATTTCTGCATGTGTTGTATACGGTGCTGGAAGCTATTACTATTATCTAAAGTGGCAAACCAATTTTGCCGATCTTTGTTAGTTAAGATACAAGTGCAAATGCTTGTTCTTGTTCCAGTAACTAATCATACATTTCCTATTTTACTGAACTCTCATGTCTTGATGATGTAGTCAACCATTATATCCAAAATTTCTAAGGGAATACTAAACCTTTGCACTCAACTGACATACCTTCTGGACGAAGAAAAAGACTTGCTATAATTGGTACTCTGAGCTGAAAACTCTGACACAATTTGTGAGTTCAAGATCTCAGTCGAACTGACTCTTCCTAAACAAAACACACGTCTACGTAAAAAAAAAATAGCAAAAAAAATAAAACTGGGCAAAACTAACTCTCCTAGACTGACACATTTTGTAGGAAAATAAGCTCCAAAATTCCTCCCAAACTTTTTAAGCCAAAAACAAAAAAAGTTCCCATCAGAAACTCACTGACAGACTTCCAAACGAAAAAATAAACTGACACTTTCTCTGCATAAAACACTTGCTTTCAAATCAACAAATTTTATTGACTTAAAAACAAACACTAATAAATTCCAGGTAAAACAAAAACCTCTCCTGAATCAACAGACTTTCTTCACAAAACACTCTCCCAGACTGACACTTTTTAGGCAACAAACTCCCAAACTAGAAACCTTTTCTAAGTAAATTACAATCGCAAGCAAACACACTTTCTATTGACATAACTTGAAAAAAAAAACACTTCCAACTGACTAACTTACTTTGAGCAAAAGCTTCTCCCAAACAAACACTTTTTACGAAAAAGTCTGTCACAACTTTTATGCAACATATATCTTCCAGAGAAACAACTTTTTTTAGTCAAAGTTCTCCCAACCAAAAATTTCCAGGCAAAAATCTCTTCCAAACTGACACACTTCAGGCAAAACTCGCTGACTAACAGACTAAGGAAAAAAAAACACAAATAGCTAACTTTACACCCCAAAATATATCTAACAGGCTTCCTAGCCAAGGGAATCGCAAACAAATAGACTTTTAAACCTAACAAAAATCAGACTTTCTAGCTAAAAAAAATGGCAGACTGAAAAAAAATAAAACAAATACTGAAAACTAACATAACTTCTAAGGCAAAAAAAAAAAAAAGAAACTAACAGTTTCTATTAGGACTGTTATCAAGCAGGCTGCCAGCAGAAATCACGAACTAACACTAGCAAAACGTATCAAATTAACAGACTTTTTGGCAAAAACTCACACACTTAAAAATCTTACAAGCCAAAGTATCAAAGCTAACATACTTCCCGTGGGTAAAACCGTTACAGTTTAACAGACTTCCTGAAGGCAAAACAACTGCAAACTACAAACTAACAGACTAGATGAAGGTAGAAGCATCACGTGAACTTTGTAAACAAAAATATGTCACAAACTATTAGATTTTCCAGAGTCAAAACTTACAACCCAACGCAGCTCCTAAAGCACAAATGATCAAAAGCAGAAGAATCACACTTTCCCAGACCAAGTTCCACATATTAACAAGCTTCCCAAAAGTAAAATTATCAGACTTCCTAAAAGTATTGCACGATAACAAACGTTCTAAATGCAAAAAGTGTCACAACAAACTTCCTGATTGCAAAATGTCAAGAGAAACTTCCCAGAATCTCAGATTGTGTAATGTGTGAGTATCACATACTAAGAGACTTTCTAAAAGAGTATCACAGACTACCAGACTTTCTAAGAGAGTATCACATACTAACAGACTTTCTAAAAGAGTATCACTGACTAACAGACTTTCTATAGGAGTATCACACACAGACTTTCTAAAGAGTATCACAGACTACCAGACTTTCTAAGAGAGTATCACAGACTACCAGACTTTCTAAGAGTATCACAGACTACCAGACTTTCTAAGAGAGTATCACAGACTACCAGACTTTCTAAGAGTATCACAGACTACCAGACTTTCTAAGAGAGTATCACATACTAACAGACTTTCTAAGAGAGTATCACATACTAACAGACTTTCTTAAAGAGTATCACTGACTAACGAGACTTTCTAAAAGAGTATCACTGACTAACGAGACTTTCTAAAAGAGTATCACTGACTAACAAGACTTTCTTAAAGAGTATCACAGACTAACAGACTTTTTAAAAGAGTATCACAGACTGACAGACTTTCTAAGATTATCACAGACAAACAGACTTTCTAAAAAATTATCATAGACTAACAGACTTTCTAAAAGAGTATCACAGACTAACAAACTTTCTAAAAGAGTATCACAAACTAACAAACTTTCTAAAAGAGTATCACAAACTAACAGACTATCTAAAAGAGTATCACACACAAACAGACTTTCTAAAGAGTATCACAGACTAACAGACTTTCTAAAAGAGTATCACACACAAACAGACTTTCTAAAGAGTATCACATACTAAAAGACTTTCTAAAACCACAAATTATTCAGTAGATGGAACCCACAGGGAACAAGCCCACAGGAGCAATTGACTTGAAATTCAAACTTCCAAAACTAAGAGACTTTCTAAATAAAAATCTAGCAAAGACTTCCTGAATCTGAATTGATCTTAGACCAATTTTTCTTGAATCCTGGACCCGATCAGGCACTAACGAAAATATCATGTGCTTTATATATCACATACTAAGACTAATAATGATGATTTCTGATTCTACTGTCATGAACCTAAAATACAGTCTGAATTATCACGAGCAAAGCCTGGAGTCAAAACTCCACCGCAACTGATTTCAGAACACCAAATTTCACTGTGACCAACAAACTGTGAAATACCAAAGATTCTGTCACCAACGAATACCAGGTACCAAGTTCAATGTCACCACCTAAAATCCTGATACTAACTCCACTGGAAACAAACATCACATGAATATCTGACAGACATTGCAATCAACTGTCCAACACCACTATCCCGAACTAATTCGGTCAGTATCCCAGACTCCATTTTCGTAAACCAAACTTTCTTCAGCCCCAAACCAGATTAATATAAACTTGCTTGTGAATCCCACTTATGGATCCAATAAAAAAAATCCGGTCATTATGTACCATCAGCAATCTCGAGCTGACATTAGCAATTATCCTGTACACCAAAATTTACTATCTCGAACTGAGAAAACCTTACCCACAGCTCTCATCACTAACCCAACTTGTTCTCACCTATGCTCAGTAAATACAAATTTCTAATCTTTATCACTTTCCAAAACTTTACCATTGCAAACTAACACTTCGAATTCAAAGGTATCAAGAGTAGGGATTTTAATAAATCTCAACGCCCCATGATATACAAAGACATAATCCTGAAATACTTATCTTCAGCAGTCTTCCTGAATGACATTGTATAAATATTGTCCTCTTTGACCTCTTGGTTAGAACTCTAGAAGACCAAAATGTAAACCACCTCTACACTGATTCACTAACATCTTCAAAGGCAAACTGCACATTAAAGTAAAATCCATGGAAATTTCCAACCTATATCATGACCAATGCCTGATGTCAACCTACCCAAGATCAGGTATGTTGACGGTAAAATCAGTTGACATTCTAGAAACTTCTCGAGCTAAATTTACAAGACAGTTCTGGAGCAATGGATTAGCTATGCCAGATTTATATGTAAATATCTACACAGCAATAAAATCAAATCTCGTATCCTGTATTCTACAAGAAACAAAATGCCTCAAATCAGTATTACCATTATGTAATCACCTCACATCACGCATGCATCTCCCATTTTAGAGCTAACACCAAGCTCAGTAAACCAATAAAAACACTTTTCATTGTCTACAAACCTTCAGAGGATACCTACGAACACCTGAAGTAATTAACCATAATAAAGAGGCGTATACATTTTGAAAATCAATATTAAAGATTTCTTTACATTTTGTAAGTCAATGGTAACTGGCTTCTCATCCTCATCTAATTCATTTAAATTTTATCCAGCTTTTCATTGTAATATTTTCATATTAATTAATCCTGCCACTAGGAATGTTAACTTTAAAATGTGGACAGCTTCCTCATCCTAATAAATGATAGGGAAAACAATTTTCATATTTTATATTCAGTTAAGTCTACAGTAGATATTACCTTACACAACCCCAACATCCATGCATATCTTTTGGTAAGGCATTTTGTGATGGTATAACTATTCCAGTACAGTATTCCAAAGGCCACATTATTACACATTGCTAAAAGACTTGTCAAACTGCTTAGTTGCTGTCAGATTTAGGCCAAAGACTAACACACCCGTTTTAGTCTAATTACTGACGATATTATGAATTGCAAGGTTTCCCACACAGACTTCTAAAAATGAGACATCGCGGTATTTATCCCTCCTTTATGTCAGGTACACGAAATACGTGTCAGCCCAAGACGAGAAGGTGTTTAAGCCCCAAGCTGGTACCCCCTTCTGAAACAACGGCATGTGTCCGGAATATAATCAAAAGCATTGTCATACATTTGACCAAGAGGATAACTGGACTTCGTAAATGTTCTCATAGACTTACTTTAGATTTTTTAAGACGTCTGATTGAAAAATGATATTCAGAACTCAAAAATAATCTTGTGAAACATTTTTCATGCAAATTACTGTTAATATAAAAAGAAATAACCAGCGTGTGATGCAATTAATCAAATCAAAATTAGCAAAGATGATAAATGCTGCCAATGAAAAGACGCTTTTTAATCTTAGTAAATGGTGCTCTACAAGTTAGAATGTTCCAAATTACGTCACCAAATTTACATTAAACTTGGCCAGGAATAAGTATTTAAAACAACAGAATCTAATAATCAAACTGTAAGTAAAATGTGACAATTCAGAATAAAAATTTCCCCGAAATGGGAGATTTTCTTAGAAAATAAAAAAAATTTGAAGCCATCCATATAGAGTATTCTTACACCTAGGTATACCATGTAATTTTAGTCAGTTATCTATAATAAGAATGAGTCAGTCTTTTATATAAATATCTCTGAAGAAGGATCAAATGACCCTATCCACAAACGTTTACAAGTAAATTCATACACAGCTTTAAGAAAATAATTCTGTAAACTACGAAGCCAAACTATAAAATGGTTAATACATCCGAAAATATATGCATCAAAAAAGTCTTTTGCTTGATTATTTCTCGTTTTCAATGAGGTTTAATACAAGATTCAAGTTCTCTAACAAGACGTGGGGGGAAACATTTGCATAAATTCTTTAAATTCTCAAGAAAACCGAAAAAGAAATGTCAAAATGTATAAAAATCATAGATTTCTTTGCATGATATTCATGGAGTAAATGAACTATGGCTTTTTTGGCCATTACACATCGTTTGACAAAGTCCTAGCAGTAAAATTCCACAGAACATCACCCCAGATCAAAAGACACTGTTAATCTAACCAAACATTTGCTCTTGTGCGAAAACCATCATAAGAGTGAACATAAGGTTTAGGCTTATTCTCAGTGGTAACCTTGGACCCACCTTGGGTTTTTCCTGTACATATCAGCGTTTAGGCATTAGAAAGGGTCTAACATTCTTCATTATACACATAGAAAACTGAAAAACATCTAGGAATGCCCAAGGGAAGTATGTAAGACTTTCCCAATCTCGGCAATCAGCTGCCAGCTCAGAAAACAGCCCTTAGAGTCGGTTTTAATGCTGGTAACAGATTGGTTATACCTCCTGCTGAGGCCACTCCCTCCCCGGGGCACTGCAGTGCTGACCCCAAGGAGTCCTTTATTTTAAGACTTTTCCAGTTTTCTACTACAATATTTACAATCTTCTATCTACACAGTTTATATATGAGGACTTCTGTACTTCAACTAACGCCCCTTAATAATCAGCAATAATTCAGTTTTTTAAAAACTGTCTAGATTTACAGATGATTTTTTACGGACACTGCTCTAGTTTGCTTAGTTGTTACGGACACTGCTCTAGTTCTCATTTTGTCCTCTTGACTTAAAAAATTATAACATGAAACTCTCTTAAATCACATTTAAAACATAAACTACATAAAAAAAACAAACACTTTGAGAATATTCACTTACGAATATGGTGACAAGAGAAAATATTTTTACACCTAAAACTTTATCTGAAATTTTATAACCCAACAGTCCAGCATCAAAGGATCTATGATCTTGGAACAACTGAACTCCCATTATTGTTTTAAGTTTGATGCTATGATCTTGGAACAACTGAACTCCCAGTATTGTGTTAAGTGTGTGTTTAGAGTAAGAACTGAAGTGTTCAAATGCTAAGAGTGAGGTATACTTAATCCCTGTTTATGGAAACAATGGCACAGCTTCAGCAAAGTATGTAGGGTAAAATGACTCTTCAGAGCACCATGTAAAGACTTCAACAAAGCATAAAATGATTCAGTAATACCTTGAGAGAGAGAGAGAGAGAGAGAGAGAGAGAGAGAGAGAGAGAGAGAGAGAGAGAGAGAGAGAGAGAGAGAGAGAGAGAGAGAGAGAGAGAGATTTTAAAACGAAGTGTCCAGGACTTGTCAGCAAAGAATTTGGACTTCATTACATCATGTGATGTACAAGTTTTCTTCTCTCAAGTGTTCATGTGATCAGAACTGATTGTATGTTGCAAAAGTGTGCAGTGCTGGAGTTTCCAAGCTGTGCTGTAATATACAATTTGTTTTTATGCAACAACTTTAATATTTTATTAGAGACTGAAGGAATGCCCTTGAATGTGCAATGTGTAACATCAAGGTCATACATAAAGAGGGAAGCCTAGTGAGAATGGAAGGTTAAAGCGGAAGAAGCAAGAACAATGTCTAAATTACTTATTTCAACTTAGAAAAATATCTCATCTATATCATGTTTCTATAGCTAACAGCATTGCAAAAATTATTGGCACTTCAGGTTTCTGCAAACGTTGGTAAGTTAAAAGTTATCAAGACTAGGTTACAATGTCTACATGGTATACCATAAATAAGGAGGCACTGGATATTGCTATCGTTTTCTTGATTTGTTGGCCACAAGAATTTTTATTAAACAATTTTTAGCTTTTCCTTGTGGTACTACGAACCAATATAGCTAAATGATATAACTAAATGGTGGTTAAGACTTAATGAGAACTGAACAAAAATGCTGAAATACAGAAGTCCTTATACAATAAAATCAATGCACAGTTTGATATTACAATTTTCCCATCAATCAGATTTTAAAGCTCAATGCTTAACAATAATATTTAGCTGAATCTTGACCTGAACATATTACTGAAATGTAATGGGAGTTTTATGAAACATGTTAAAATTAAAAAAAAATCTTGGAATAATACATTAACCCAAAGAAAACCTCCATATGTCAAGAAACTGTTGCATTAGGAATCTAAAATCTACGAAACCTGTACTCTGAAATAAAAAATGTGAATCTCTCAACAATTTACGTTAACAAAGCCACAAGCATCTAAGATAGGACTTGTTAAAATTTAAGTGCAGACATTGTCCCAACTGATTTAGTTCCAAAATTGAGACAAACTCTTCTGTTATGATTTCCTTTCTTGACTCAAATCTTTATCTTCCCTTTACTTTGATGCTCTGCTTCTTTAACCTAACCTCCTTCCAATTCACACCTTGCATGGAAAATCAACCCCTTTGTGAGAGCATTACAAAGGAAAAGATACGCGTGACTAACAACTCGCCTAGTTGCTAAAAGCTCCACTAGGAAATGAATATCTTTATAACAAAATGTGTGGGAAATATTTAGTTGTCTAGTGAAAAACTACTGACAAATTCTCGAGACGGTTTCAATTATTCGAGAAAACATACCCTTGAATTTACTTAATATACTTGAAATGTTAAAGTTACCAACTAACTTCCTTTAAAACAACATTTCGAATTTGAATTTGCTTACAGATCGATTTACGTGGAACATTTCCAGTATAAAGCAAATATTCCTCGAAATAAATTAAGTTTGAGTAACACTTGGAATTTGAGTTTACTTCTTAAATCCTTTATCCACAATGTCATTGTCCACAATATCAAAATGTCCTTAAGTAACACTTTCAATTCGAAACCTCCACAAGTCAACAGTGTCTTGAAATATGCAGAAATACCGTGACAATGATGCTCTTGATGAGATATCCTCCAATATTTACAGTATTAACTTTTGATTGGCTGTTTTTAATCTTAAGCAGTACGCATCATTTGGTTTGTACAAAATTCAGTATCATTTAATTGCTTGAAAATAATGACAAGTTCTCCATTTTTCATCGATTCTGAAATGAAAGTAATAAACTGAATTCCGACTGTGATATCTCTCCAGTATTAAACAAAACCTTTCAATAGCCTAAGTTTTAAAATAGCAGTACCGATGCTTATACTATACATATTAATAAAGCAAGACCTAGAAACTATAATAATTTTAATTCTAAAGGAATTCTGATATGAATCAATAACGGAGACAAACTAAGAATGAAGGCTACGAAAGTGTATCAGAAGTTTAACTCCAGGTCCCTACTATGACGGATGCTATTTAAAAGTAAAATCTATAACACTTGTTGACAAAAATATGAAAAATAATTTCCAGAAAATATTATCTATTCTATAAGATCATATCTCGCGTTTTATTTCACAAAACCATCCCTAACAACACTGCCCTAAAATGGAAGACAGGAGTATCTGCAAAAGTGCAAAACTAAGAAAAATGGTAGCTACTCCTTGCATTACTATTGATTTTGCAGATACTGCAAATGGGACCCCCTAAATACTGTGGAAAGCATTGAAGAATCATTCTGAAACTGCAGTAACTTGTGTATTAGTGTTTCACGAGCCCAACAGGTGACAAATCTCAATTTCGAAAATTTTGCAGGTACTGAAGTTTTCCATTTTAGGGCAGAATACTGACCACCACGAAAATATTCCCCAAATCTTTAAGACCCATTCATTCTAATTAATGAACTTTTTGCTACTGATTATATATGAACTTCAGCTAAATTACTGAAAATGATTAGAATAATAATCTAATTAATCTCGTGTGAACTTTGCACCCAGGCAAGTATGCCTCGAATAATGACCTATTGGACACTGCAATTCAATCTTAAGGTGAATATGTATTCTAAAAACAAAAAGTTACCTGCCATTAATATTAAACTAAGTTAAGGGGAAAAAATATTCTTAAAAATGAGTGACCTCTTCGATGTAAAATATTCAAAATGTAACCATGACTACCTAGTAGCTGATATTACACCGATAAAAATTTGGTTTAATATTACGTAACCTGAAGCATTCTGCTAAGAAAATCAAGCTAATACTATATACCTGAAGCATAGCTATATCAGTCCTATAAGACTTTTAAGTAAGAAGATATGTATCCAGAAACTAAGCTTTTTGATAACTGATATTAAACTACAGTATTGTGAATATTATGTAAAAAAACATGTATCCTGAAGAATGCCAGATAGCTAGTACATACTGAACTACTTGACTGCTGATATTAAATTGATAAGAAATTTATATTAAAAACTTACGTCTCCTAAAAATATTGAGGTACCCGGAAACTGTTTGCAAGTAAAAAATATTTATCCTAAAATGTATTTATATGAATATTAGGCAAAAAATACTATGTATCCCGTAACGTACCAAGCACTTATTGCTTAAGAAGATTAAGTGAACAATATGTATCCCAAAAAGCTGAGCTACTTTATTCCTGACAGAGAAATTAAAGTGAAAAACAGTATCCTGATACACACTGCCTAACTAATAGCTGATATTTAAGTGATACGAAGTCTTCGAAAGACCAGAACTATTGTACCAGTAGCAAGTTTAAGCAAAAATTATATATATCCTGAATTACATTAAACTACCTCGTTCAATAAGACTCCTATTTTGCCCTAAAAAGGAAGACTGCAGGATCTGTAAAAATGCAAAACAGAAAAATGGTAGATACTCTCTTGCCTTACTACTGATTTTGCAGATACTGCAAATGGGACCCCCTAAATACTTGTGGAAAGCATTGAAGAATCACTCTGAAACTGCAGTAACTTGTGTATTGGCGTTTCACGAGCCCAACTGGTGGCATATTTAAATTTCGAAAATTTTGCAGATACTGCAATTTTCCATTTTAGGGCAGTATTGTTCCAATTTTAAAAGTGTAAGAAGCAAAGTAGAATTCTACTTTGGGTTAATAGGCAGTGCAGTTTTAAAACCATGACAAAACACCTCCACTAAAAGTTACATACTATCCTATTCAGAGGAGATAAGACCATAATCTCTCACCAACAAAGTATGACTTAACATTTATGTTGATGGGACCATTTTTTCCACATCATCTCTATCATCAGTAACAATTATCATTTCTGATTTGCCACTGTATTCCGACCCATTATACAATTTTAGTAAATAATAACACTGAAGTTGCCACTTGAAGGAAATGTTCTTTGATTGAAGACACTAGGATGCTTGAGAAATTCCAAGGTGAGACTTGAGTATTCAAACGTGTCTCACTTATGCTTGCCAGTTGTTGAAACTTTCCTGAGGAGATGAGGAAGAAGTTAATGCTATATCACGCTGATATCTTTTGGCTTACAAGGTATAAAGGTATAATTATTAGTTACAGACAGGCCGCCCCACTCATCCTAAACCTATGGCCCTTTTATTAAGATGGGAAGGGAACTTTTTTTATACGTATTGAACATCAAAGACACCTTAATGAAATTAAATCTTGTTTGGTCACGTGCAATAAATATTAAAGTATCTAAAAATTGAACTGCAACGCAAATTTCACAAAAAAGTGATAGAGGCTTCTACGCGTTAGTTTCAATTAGCAAATCACAGTGAAGAGTTCCGAAACTTGATTAAATATTATTATTATTATTATTATTATTATCAGCGGTACATTATCCTGGATCATCTGTAATGAGGTGGTTAAGTAAAGCAGCTCAGGCCCCTTCAGAAGAAAAAATTACATTCCCCTTACTAAATAACAGTATGTACCTACAACTCAGAATGCCCATACACTTCAAAAATAAAACTAAAGTGCTATTATCTGATACTCTTTGAACAGTCCACGCCTAGAATAAAATTTCTTGCAAAGTCTGCTTTTATTTTAGCTCTTTTAGAATTCCATGACTATGATTATTTACCTTCAGTAAATGCCACCTTTAAATTCTTGATCATTCTAGTACTACCACTCATGGTTAACTGTATTTGCCAAATTTTTTACTTTTGTATTTATATGATGAAGAATTTAAGTGTTATATACCTTATCTGATTGTCTCCTTAAAGGCTACAGCAGAATTTCATACTACTAAATACATCAAGACTCACCCAGGATAATAAAGGTTTTGTTGACTCAACCCAGCAGTCAGGTTTTCCTTCACTTGTGCTTGTTTACGGGAGACCCTCCTATTAGCCAACATTTGGTTCATCAACAAGGCCCTCTCGTCTGTTTTCTTGAAAAAGTACTACTTTTCTGTCATAACACTGTTAGATATCTCCATGTTTCCGCATTTTTAGTTCCTATGACAACTGAGTAATCTGATGAACGGCGCTTGAAAAAATTTTTTTCTCCGTTATCTTCACTGCAACCTGATTCTACATAGTGCTTGATAGTAGTTCATTAAATGAAGTTTCATGAATAATTCTTTGATTTTCTTGATTCCTATTATTTAGTTGCTGTGGGTGATTACCTACCCTGCACCACCAGTTCTTGTCTGCACATGATTAAGTTCACGGGTATTGGGAACATTTAAATAATTTTTTTCTCCTTTTTATTGTTAAACAGGTTTGCATCGTTAGTATGATATCTGTTCAAGTGTTTACAGTCTATTCTCGTTTTTAATAGTTTTGTTTCTCACTGATAGACTGTTTTCCTTTCTTAAAATTTTGCATTTTTTTCTGGGTATGTCTGTAGCATACACTTTCAATTACAATTACAGTTATTTAACCTCTGGTCTTTCCCATACTTTTCTTGCATTTATACTGTTATGTGTAGCTGTGAGCAGTACCTGTCCTGGACCAGGCACTTGCAACTTTGCACACATTTCTTCATGGACATTGCAGCTTAGCACACCTCCAGTCATGGAGAATACAGCAATAAATGGCGGTGTAACTAGTGGTCTACCCTATTTGTAATTATTTACCTAACCAAAAACTTATCTTCAGAATAATGTAGTTGCCACCTCCACCAATTGCTTTACGATACCCAGGGTCTTACCACTGCACTGCATGGAGACACATTGATCCTTATATTGTTGCAATCCTGCAGTGGGGTTCAACCCACAGAATGGTGAGATCTGTATTGGTGGCCATTGTCGTCCTTGGGGAGGCTGTTGAGGTCCTAGAGTAAAATTGCAGGATCAGTGCAGAATCCCCTAGTGAGTCACTTGTGCACCATAATGTGTTTCCTTAGGGGGACTGAGACCCATGCTTGGCCATGTCTAGCCTACAACATATTGGTTGTGTCACGTGTCTGCAGTTAGTGCTGTAGGCTCCACAGGCAGAAGGGTAGGTCGGACCAAGTGAAGTCTTGCTCCACTTTTCTCTTGTCTGGAGTTCACACATTTATGTCAAGAGTGGCTGTCCTACTGGACTGTTTCAAGAGACAATGATGCCATGGGATGCTTTTGGATGTACACTAACACCAAGCTTGCCTTCACCAGCTGGTGGTGTATGGAAGTTATCTTGTTACCTTACAGTTGTGAAGGATCCCTACCCTTAACAGAAATACCCAGTTCTTCCTATTCTAATTTGCTTTGGTAAGGCAGGAGGTTCTTTGAACCTGGGTGAGGTGATCAGTTATGAGACTAGGTTCCCCAAGACTAGAACTATATTGCAGCTTGATCAATGTGCTCGATGTACCCCCAGCACTGTCAAGCCACTTACCAGTCTTCATGGTATGGAGAACAGTGGTTGTTCACTGCAACCTCATTACATGGCATGAGAAGGACGTTTGATTGTATGATAGCTAAATAACTCGTCATCCAGTCAGTGACACCATGAATGGATTTTCTTCACAATAACAGAGATATCCACTGTCATATTCTGAGTTTTTGTTCTATTTTTTTAGCAGCATTGTGGCTATTGTCTTCTCATCATAGATTTTTAAGTTTGTAATATTTGTTTTTGAACAATTGTATGCCTTGTAACTCGTCTTTATACTCGATTATAATACCTCCAATCAGTAGTTTTCCTTTATTTCACTCAAAGGACTGTAGCAGTGAAACTGGAAAAGAAAAAATGTCTCTATAAAAAACAAAATTAACCTGAATACAATAATGAGCTGATCAAAATACAGTTCTCCTGACCTTATGTAGTGTAGTATGGGAAGTAACGATTAAAATGGGGAAAATCCCAACACAAATTATATTATAAAATTATTGAACGTAATGGAAGATGGCCAATAAACGTAAAATCGGGTTTTTACTTTAATTCTTTCCCAGTCTGTAAATGCACTTATAAATGCGAGCAAAACCCCTATAGACTAATCAGATATTCGAATTAATATTTTCTATTAAGGAAAATTTTTTGACAAAGTCCCCACTTGGCTGAAATATTTAAAAGTAAAAGGAGGAACTTTTCCAACTATGAAAGTTTGTAGGATTCTTGTAAGAGATCAAGAAAAAAAACTAGGTATATTACTTTTATATAATCCACATTTTTAGTCATGCTGTGCATAAAAAATAAGTTTCTTTACCTTAGATTAATAAAAAAAAAAAAAAAAAGAGGCATATACTCGGATACACTTCCTTACCATTCAGCAATAACTCGTCACATAACAGTCATTGTCACAGAGGAATCTGAACTTCAAACAGCTTTGCTGTGGACGTAACGTGACCAGTCGTACATACGAGTAACGCTCAGGGGCCTAAGAAACGAGAAAATTACAGTCATTATTAATACAGAATTACATCTGGAATACTGCCCTAAAATGGAAGACTGCAGTATCTCCAAAAATACAAAACTGAGAAAAATGGTAGAGACCCCCTTGCCTTATTACTGATTTTGCAGATACTGCAAATGGGAACCCCTAAATACTCATGGGAAGCATTGAAGAATCATTCTGGAACTGCAGTAACTTGTGTATTAGTGTTTCACGAGCCAAATATGTGGTATATCTCAATTTCGAAAATTTTGCAGATATTGCAGTTTTCCATTTTAGGGCAAAATAGTACTTGGTTGCTAAAATTCTGGGCACACAACGCTGCATGTCTACGGAAATGCCCTTTTAGAGATATCCAGGAATACCACTATCCCAATATTGTATCAGGTTGAGGCTTCCCTATCTCTGTTGTAAACTCTGGTGTGTTTTGTGTTTAAAGCTAAGAGTAAGCTGCCTTTGGTGAAAGAATCTGGTATGCTGAGTGTACAGTATATTGAGTGTGCAAAGCAATGATAATAGAATTAGATTATATGGAAGGATTAATTCGAGAAAAATTTCCATTAAAAAAATGACTGAACTTCGACAGAAAGTATGCAATGAGGGTGTTGGGTAGTAGGATGCTGTAACGGCAGTAAAACTAAAATATGGGGTATACCCCCCCAAGCCAATATAAGTACTCGTATAGGCTCTCCTTCTTGAAGATTGTCCAACCCGATAAAAGACAAACTTACCGATTTTAATGACTGGCTTCTGCTCTATCGTCAAGGCTAGTTGAATAGCATGCTTCCTCGGCATAAGTTCTATTTGGTGTTCGAATGGTTCCTCGCTACGATGTTCCTTTCAACCACAATGAAATAACATTCAGAGAATTTTATCATTTCGTACAGTTGAGAATCTGATATTCTGAATGCATGCTACCTTCTACTAAAACTGATTTCACTGGTTATTACTTATTTACTCTGAGTGATATAGTGCGTGTAGATTTGAGATTTATCATGGCGTACACCGTATGTGCCTTCGAAGGTCTTAACGTATGTGTTAAACAAATCTGAGGGTCCTACCGGTCGCCTTCAGCGATATGGGCCAAGATTAAGGCCACAGGTAGCAGATAAGGTCTTGTCTACTACACCACAATACTATAGTGCTTTTTCACCGTAAACACATCCGAAATACAGTTCCCGCCAGATTAGCAAAATCAGCATTCTATAACGAACTAAAATAACAGCAAGATACTATCCACGTGATACTATCTGGGCTTCAAGCTTCATTTACGAGTTAAACGATACCCATCGTTAAATGGACCACAGCTACCTGCAAACGGTCAGAGCTCTTCTCCCGGCCTTTAACCCTAGAATCAAGCACTAGAGACCTTAAATATTAAGCAGTAATAATTTCATACATTATGTAGTCACTGAGGAAATATTCATCGTGGTTTTTCTGCCATCATAATGATGACAGTCTTCAAAATTTAATCGTTAATTGTCTTACATGCTGCCTAACCTTTCCAATTTTCATCACATACCATAGAACTTAGTCCTTCGCATTCTGCTCCACATAAGTTTTTCAGTCCTGCTTCGAAAATGATTGAAATGTCTGGTCAACTATGCAAAAACGATTCAAGGGCCTATTTCATGTAAAAATCTCAAAACTAATGCATTAAAGTCCACAGAACACCAGACTGCAAAAGGCCCTATAATTACGTCAAAATTCTCGCATGGAATATATTAAAAAAAAAGCAACACAATAAACAAGACAATTTGACGTATTACAGGGAGAGCTATTCCGATACAATGCTGGTACAGGCATCCGTGCAAGGCATCTTGTATCATCCAAAAACAGATACTAGTTTACCCAACCAGCTACAGCACCTTCAATAAACATATCCTAAAAGAACAGCCTTCTATTTTGCAGGTTCTAGGTTGATTCCGTGGACCACTATAGTCTGTTCACCCTTCCTGACTTGCAAGTAATGAAGATTAAGAAAAATACGTTCGAGTACCGTGAGTTCTTCCATAACCATCTCTCCCATCACCAACAACACCCCTATTCCCCCTCCCCACCAATACAACCATCAGATTTACCTGTAATACAATTTACTGTAAGGGTACTCAAAACACTAACTAACATATATACTATAAACCTAAGCAATGGACACTTTTTTAACCGCCCATAGTATAATTATACATTATTTTTTCCTGTTCAATGTTTTGCTGCAGTAATAATCGCAAAATATGCCTCAATGCTTTTTGTCAAAAGCAATATATAAATGGTCAAATGGCACCAACATGTACAGCGCTGTCATTTATAACTGCCACAAAATAACAGTTCTTCACGAATGATTTCAGTTATCGCAGAAACTTCAGATCACCCCACAGACACGTGACTCAATCGACTCGATGACACCATCCGAAGCGGAGGTCTATTTGCAGAGTTTGCCTGCGATCGCCAAATCATAATGCAGGGCCTTGACGACTGATTTCAGCAAATACGTTTCAATACCTTGGCACAATGGGCCTTGAGGATTTCATTGGGCTTTGTAGTGTCATATCCCATAGCGTTAAAATGTGATGACCCCATAACTACCAAGCAAGCAAAAGTCTAGTGTAGTTTCTTGACGTTCCATCTGTTTGTAAGTTAAGGAACATTTTCTTGAAGTGACAGAAATCAGTAAAATAAAAATTTTACTACAGTTTTGGAAACAGGATTATAATCACTACTCAATACCGAATTTTCTCGCATCCTCATATAAACAAAAATAGTTTTATTTCCCACTCTCTCAGGAAGCACCCCACCCTGCAAGCTACGTGGAGTACAGGTTTCTATAATTAGGCTTAAAGCACCGTGATTTGCTTACGTAAGAAGTGGTCATTCTTTTTCAACTATCCACTGTCATGTACAAACATTTATTTTTAATAGTAAATGTCCTCGTGCATTTTTTGTGCTTATTCCTTAAACGGAGCTTCATTACAAACAATAACAGAAAATAAAATAATCAGGCATTCAAGATTTTCACTTCGTTTTACGGTCTCATAAAATCTGCGAGCTGAAACCACGTCTTTAAAGCTCGCTTATCTTTACGACTTAAGAGAGAGAGAGAGAGAGAGAGAGAGAGAGATAGAGAAAGTCTGAAAAATGGTTTCAACGGATGACCTCATCGAGGCCCTCCGGTGTTTATAAGATATAAAGTTTGACGGAGCCTGACTTAATTCTTTCTTAATTTTTCTCTATCCATCTGAAGCTGTAACCCACAAGGATTACCTAACGGTCAAGTACTTAATTCAGTTATTGGATGACCTCATCGAGGCCCTCCGGTGTTTATAAGGTATAGAGTTTGACGGAGTCTGACTGTTAATTATTGCTTATTTTTTCTCTATCCATCTGAAGCTGTGACCCACAAGGATTACCTAACGGTCAAGTACTTAATTCAGTTATGTCAACATGTGCGCCGTGAAATTTTAAGAACACGTGCCAATGCCGTTCATTTCCAGTCTCGTAACCGAACACAAGTCATTTTAAAAGGAGAGAGAGAGACTCAATAAATCCTAATTTATTGTTGCTCAGAACTGAGGAAATTCCGAATTCATTCAATCCTCGGCTAATGAACTAACGGGGTGGGCGTGGCTGAGGCAACCAGCTGTCAGAGAAAGTTGTCAACGGGCGACTTGGAAATCGCTCTTTCAATTTCTGCCGTGAGATATGTTGGCGGGGACAATTTTTCTTTACAAAAACCTCACATTGTCAAATATTTGGGAAAACTTTACTTTAGTTGCGCGGCATGATTCCCGCCAGTCGTTGACAGGGACAGGTTCCTCAACATGAATAGACCTATCCTTTCCTATAATGGCAGGTCCTGACCTAACCAGATCTTACCTACCTAACCTACAGAAGAGCTCCTCACGGGGATATCTTTTATCAACAGAAATTTTCAGACTAAACAATATAGAAAAGAGCGTATATAAAGCAGTGCAGGCGAGATCATTTGTGAAATTTACAGGCAATTTGAGAAATATACTAATTTTTTTTTGTGTGAGTTTTGATTTTCATCCCCGGAGGGCTAGTACTAAACAAGGCGCCCGGAGGAACTTCCTGTAAAATCACCATACCTGTCACTATGGTTGTTTCCCTAATTACACTGTTACAAATTCGTGATGATTATCCAGCAGGTACTTAAGCCATTCCTACCTTAATTGCAGAACTGATATAGTTAGGAATTCGTAATGTTTGTTCAGCAAATACTTGGCTTTTGACCACAAAGGTTATCGTAATTAGGAAAACATTAAAACGTCAGAACAAACAGACTAATTTACCGAAGATTTTTCCTACCAGTTTTTAAAGTGAAGGGCCGTATCATCTTCATTTTAGCCATGAGGTTCGTCTCATTTAAATTTTATCTTATTCTTAAATGTTCATTTTAAATTGCGCTTCCTGTACTACTGCATCATTGGCGCTCTGCGTATGGCATGCTGATTTATCATCCTCTTGCTTTTTTTCTGTTTCCACATCACCACAGACTTAAAAGGGCTGCCGGTGTTTGTGTCTGTTGGCTGTGTGGAATCCTACAGTCCACATAAGGCCTTTTGTCCCCTTCCACACCCTAACATATTTGCGACGAAAGTTGTGTCACGGACCCCGAACTACACTTAAGTTTAAAGGCCTAAGAATTTTGTCCCAAATCTGGGAAGTCAATTTCGAAGGACTTCAGACTACATGAACACTCCTGGAAATTTAAAAAATCCTAATTTTCACGACCACAATATGCCTTTCGATGGACAATAGTTATTCGAGCCTACACCGTCTACCAAATCAAGAATAACCCATAGAACTTGTAAAACTAGGCTTACCAAAGTCCTTGTCTTCATTTCGTAAACACTTATTTAAGAAAACTTCCATTCCTCTTCGTGTCTGGAAGTACAATGAGTCCTCCAGTCAGGATGGATATTGCTCAGGCCAATCAGAGACCTCCACAATGACCAAACTTTCTATTGCCCTTCTTCATTGGCTGAAAGTTTTCGATCTTTGTTAGGGATTCTGTCATTGGCTGGTGGGACGAGAACCAATTTTCAGAAAATGTTTATGTAGGGATCATTTGTTAACTTCAGTTTTTTTTAAAGTATGTATGAATGGTTAATTTAAAAGAATTGATAGGTAAAGACAAGACCAAAGATGGGGAAAATAAGGTAACAATGAAAATTATAGATCTAAATATGAGCATCATAAGCTCACAATCAGCATACAAAGGATTTGAAGTGTCTAAACGAACGGTTTTTAGTTCCCAAAGCTCACCTCATGAAAGCAGTACAGACTTTTCGATAGCTGTGTTTCGACGAGGGGGCTTTATTTAAAAAAATACTGTTCAGTATTTTCTGGTATATTCTACGTAAGCAAAACCCTATTTAGCATGAGTTGTCTGCATTTACCATTTCCCATAATTTTCGATATCAAGTCCCCACTGCCCATCCCCACCCCTTGAGACATTAGAGACAATCTTACACAGAAGTATTTTTATATCTTCAACTTTTTTAATCCTTGTTATGCTTATGTGCAAGTCACTAAGGTATGTAAATCTTCAACTTATTATTGAAAAATAGTTTGAAAATCAACTGTTCATTTCTAAATTTCCCGTAAGACAGATGTCCGCCTATTTACATTGGCTCATGTTAAAATACTAAGAAAACGTAACAGGAATTCGAATGAAAGAAAACGAAATTTCATAGGATACCAATCTGAAATGGTAAATTACACTCTGCACACTATGTATTTTCTTTAACAGATATTCCTTCAAAATGAAAGCTTATGACAGTATAAATATTATTATTCTAAACATCTTTTGTAACTGTACGGCATTTTAGCAGTTTCCACAGGAGAAAATGAAAAGAAATAAGAAAAGTCCATCTTCATAGTGAAAGTATTTCATATACGAAAAAAATGCGACGAACTACAAATACACTAACCATAAGAACTTTCTCAACTCAAAAAAAGTTCCACATTATATGAAAGTCTTAAATATCTGTGACATCTTACGGGGGTAGTGCCGACAGTGCACCTCATGCAGTTGTAGGCAATACTTAAGGTTCTTTGCAGCGTGCCTTCGGCCCCTAGCTGCAACCCCTTTCATTCCTTTTACTGTATCTCCTTTTATATTCTCTTTCTTTCATCTTACTTTCCAACTTCTAGCAATTGATTCATAGTGCAACTGCGAGGTTTTCCTCCTGTTACACATTTCAAACCTTTTACTGTCAATTTCCGTTTCAGTGCTGAATAACCTCATAGGTCCCAGTGCCTGGCCTTTGCCAAAATTCTATATTCAATTCAATTAAATATCTGTGAAAGATAATTTCTTCAGCTTTAATGACAATGACAGTTTTGCATCAACATCAAGCCTATTTTAATCTAAAATTTGACTTAATAAACAATCATATTTTCCCTTACCTGTAATGGCAGCTATCCTACACTTTTTTTAAAATGGTGATATTTGTGAATATATAAATATAACACAGAAAATCTGCACAAAAATGATCATGACTTACATACATTTTCAAATAGTAAGAATTATGCCTGGATGTGAAGAGAAAATACGATTGAAATATATTTTCCCCTTGTTGAATTGGGCTTTCAACAATCAAACTTTAATGTGTGTTATATAACATGCTTTCCCAATCTCGATTCATGACAGCACACTCATTTATCTGACAAATGAGTCAAAGGTAATAGCATAGGTAAGCCTATAGTTAGACTTAAAATATCTGATTTAGCAATCATAGTCCTGTTTTGTATCTAATGATACTTAGCATCATTAAAGTGATTTCAGACCAATGTATAGGCGAAATCAAAGTGATAACTAAGGTAAAATATTAGGTAAATGTAAGGTAAAGTAAATAATAATAAGGAAAAAAAAAGATATTGTAAACAAAAGTAGGATACGAAACACGATACCTTGACTTTTGTCGTTTATTAGCCTAGTCATGTCAAAAGTTACATATTGAGTGATTTTATACAATAACTGTACCCTCCATACTGCTTGATCATTCTATACATTATGAATAGATTTAAGCTAACTAGACAATTTCAAAATGAACAGCACAATAGCCTGACATTCAATGTACTAACCTGGCTTTATATGGGTTATGGGTACATTAATACACCTCTCGGTACATATGGTTAATCTTGCGTGACTGAATGAATAAATCACGAAATTTATGCCATAATGTCAAGCACTGGGACACTGTCAGTCATTCAGTGCTTAAGACAGTAATAAAAGAGAGTTGGAGTGGTTGGACAGCAAGATATAGATCTAAAAAATAGAGATGAAGTAAAGGGACCTAAAGGAATGCGGGAGAAAACCCAAAGTTGCACGAGAATGATTATTCAGAAGTTTGGAGACCAAGATGGTGGAAATGAAAAGGGAATAAAGGGAAAAATAAAAGGATAAAAAATGGATGCAGCTAAAGGCTTAGTAATGCCTACAGTGCACCACGTGAGGTGCTTAGACTTGCATAATAATCCTTAATTCACCAGTCATTTTAATGTTTTGAAGACAAAAACATTATTTAAAGATAAAACTTGGTGCATTATAAGGAAAATATTGTCATCTAACTTGCAAAACTGCGATTTACCTAAAGAAAGCAGTGTTGACA
This sequence comes from Macrobrachium rosenbergii, assembly GCF_040412425.1. NCBI lineage: Eukaryota > Metazoa > Arthropoda > Malacostraca > Decapoda > Palaemonidae > Macrobrachium > Macrobrachium rosenbergii. Next base: position 47,098,163 of record NC_089754.1, read on the forward strand.
CATTGCTGATCGAAATGGTGGTTCTTGCAAATCACAGATTCTGTTCCACCAAAGTACTTGCAGGTAGTTCCCATCTTGGTTCCTGTAAAACAGAATCACTATCAATACAAATTACATGTCAAGACTAGATATTAGTAATAAACTTCAAAACGAATTAATAACTTCACGAATAACTTTTTCAAACAGAGGTAGTTATGTTCCGTAAAAGTCTGTTGAGTAGGTATGGTTTCAAGCCAGTAATATTACCTTCTAAAACAGCCAAACAAGTTCCTACTTGAGAAACAAAATGTTTTTTTTTTTTAACTGCAGCATGAAATTGTATCTGCTGAAAATATTTTACTTTTACTTTCACGAAGAAAAACTTGGAGCAACAAAACGCAAGCGGATGTCGCTATACAGAATACGTAAGACTGGCTAACCTAAACCCCTGACGCAGCCATATCACCCAAGAAAATATACCAATTTTCCTTGCTTAACAATGCCTCCGTTTTTCCAGTGAAATTATGTGTAACAGGATCAGCCATTAAAATTATTGAAAATCTATACCATCACATAAGTTTGTAGTATTCAGCTACTCTAGAAGTATTACAGAGACCATTCTACATTATGAAAAAAAAAATCCTTGCACGACAAATTAAATTTCTATCTCACAAATTATATGAAGATGGTATGAAAAAGTAAAAATACGAGTTTGTTGAACTCCTGCCCATGTATGCATTTAGGAAATGGTGATGCTGATAAAGCGACCACAACTGCAAATACTATATCAAAAGCTCATGTAAACAGCAATTATATAGCATCTCTACTAACAAAACAGAGCAAGCCGAATGTTGGAATATGGAATTCATATCATTAACAGGAACGAAACACAAATAATTCTGATACATCTTAGAATCAGTCGATCTCGTTTGACCAATGGATATTTGATGAATAGCCTACATAATACAGTATGTAAACATTTCCAATTGCAATAATGAGTTCCTAATAAACCTTAGCATTTTGAAAGATATATCTGTGTTTATCAAAATTGTCATTTTAAAATCTAAACTATAAAAACTAATTCCAAAGCGAATTCCTCAAATTTTTAACAAATAAATAATACAAACTTCTGTGTTTACCTAATTACTAAGGGCTTATGTGATTGCGTGTTTCAGAGCAGAAATTACTGTAAGGGAATCGTACCCAAACACGCCATCTCTAACGTGGTATAAGATTTGGAATACATGCCACGAGATCGGTAGAGCAAAGTTGCATTACGTCAGTTAGGGTCAATGTGGTAGATTTATTAGCAAGAATAATTAAGTGCAAACATGCGTAACTACCAACATGTTTGATCACTGTGATGACTGTTAGAAAATCAGTCATTTTTACCGGAAGTTCAAAGTTCAAGTTACCAAGCCTATAATATGTTAGGTTTCGTCACATATACCAGGAATTTAGCTATTTATGAATATCCATCGTTAATTACGTGCGATTGCCAATCTATCACATTTACCCCGTTATTTACTGCAAACAATTACAGCCCATAACAGATTTGCATTAAACAAGAGAGGTAATTTGATTTTCTGAACTGGATGTTTCCTTTTTTTTTTTTCTTTTTAGTTTTCTGTAAGAGAAAACTATTGTGCCTGCTTTGTCTGTCCGTCCGCACTTTTTTCCGTCCGCCCTCAGATCTTAAAAACTACTGAGGCTAGAGGGCTGCAAATTGGTATGTTGATCATCCACTCTCCAATCATCAATCATACCTAATTGCAGCCCCCTAGCCTCACGGAATCTGACTCATAGCTCTATTTCTTACTATGAATTTCTGTTCAGCAATGACGACACTTTTCATAATTGAACTTCGGGCATTTCTGTGAGAAGAAGGCATATATATATATGAGTGTGTATTTGATTAACTCTTTTTCTTTCCCTTCTTCTCATAGAAATGCCCGAAGTTCAATTATGAAAAGTGTCGTCATTACTGAACAAAAATTCGTAGTAAGAAATAGAGCTATGAGTCAGATTCCGTGAGGCTTGGGGCTGCAATTTGGTATGTTTGATGACTGGAGGGTGGCTGATCAACATACCAATTTGCAGCCCTCTAGCCTCAGCAGTTCTTAAGATCTGAGGGCGGACAGAAAAAGTGCGGACAGAAAAAAGTGCGGACGGACATACAAAGTCAGAAAACTAAAAAAAGGAAGCATTCATTTCAGAAAATCAAATCGAAAACCCTACCAATTTATGGCATGACCATAATTACCGCTCGTAAAAAAAAATCCCTTACCATATGCTCAGCATTAAAATTTTTGTGGGTAAATGTTTTTTGTGTCGGAATATCCGGCTATTTGTGTACGAGAAACATACAGTAAGGTAAATGCGCGTGTGTGTGTGTGTGTGTGTGTGTGTGCGTGTGCTTTTATTCTCCATCTGTTTCTCCCTTACATGAAACACGTATGCAACGACAAAAAACCAACATCCTTCACTGTTTTCAAGTTCAATAACAAACAGCTATCCGTGCGCTTGTGTGAGAGAGAGAGAGAGAGAGAGAGAGAGAGAGAGAGAGAGAGAGAGAGAGAGAGAGAGAGAGAGAGAGAGAGCAGTATGGAAATTACAAAAAAAAAAAAAAAAAATCCGGCAAAAAGGAATTTTTAAGGCTTTTTTTTTCATCTCTGAATGGCCGTCGTTTACGAACTTTTCCTACTTTTTTTATCACTTTTTTTAATCAAGCATTTTTTAATTGCAAAAACGCAAGTGATTTTTGAAACAGGAAATTTTTATTTCGAGCACTTATGTCATGAATGAGATGGTAAATGGGCATTCATTTTCGCAGTACTGTGTTATTAGAGGCCGATTATATTTCCGTGAGACCTGGGCTATCCTTTTTTTTATTAAACTGGTACAGTGATAGATTTTCCAAAAATACGAACGACAGTGTTTGAAAGGATTACAGATTACTGATAAAACCACCGCCATTTTTTAAAGGAGTTACCTTTAATATATCTACATTTTAACTCTTTTTGTTGTACTGAATTCAATGGAGGATTATGAAAATAAATATTAGGGCACTCATGAACAAAACAGAACCTGTCATAAAGAGAAGCATAAGGTTTTCAAACAACCTAAAAGCGAATTTTTATTAAAAAAATGTATTAGAAAAGAGTGAATTAGCTAACACTCCAAGGATTGGACTAATCTCTCTCTCTCTCTCTCTCTCTTCGTGAAACAGTAAAATCCTTATTAATTTATGCAGAAGTTACTAATGGGTTTTGGAGATTGTGATCTAATCATTTCACTTTTCCTTTTATTAAGAATACGTATTTGCAATGGAAAATATTTCGACTTTATTTGACAAAAATGCATGAGTGAAACTAAAAAAAAAAAATATTCACGTTCACCGTTCTTCTTTTACGAACTCTTTCAACCTCGTTTACTAGTTTATGCAGCTTCTATTCACTATTCCCAATCAACTCAGTATCATCAGTTATAAACATCAGGCACTCCACACTCCATTCATGACCTCTCCTCTTATCCCATGCCTTTTTATTTACATTTCATGCCCTTTTCTGAACTCTTGCCTTGCTCTGTTTCTCTAAATATAAAATAGATATAAACTTCTGAACCCAACATGTCACTTTCCCATTTATATATTTTACTATAAAATTTGGTTTCGTCATAAAACCCACAGTCACTCTCACAGAATCATCTACACTGCGTGTCTGTTAATTACATCACAGTTTTTTTTTGGTACATGCATGTTCCATACAGCTCTTAATCTTTACTCTAAAACCTATCACACAAGTTTTTTTTTTTTATAAACACCTGATGCCTACATCCTCATCCTTGTCTCAGCTACACATATCTTACCTTTTTAGTCATTCTGTTTTCTCTTTTACTTTCTCATACAAAATTCCACTTTGCAACAAAATTCACTATGCTAAGAATATTATACCTTCATAACTATTTGGTCACTTTTACCTCTTGTCATTCATTCCAAATGAACAATTAATTTTACTTTTCGTTCCCTTTCCACCGGGATCTTTCTCTCATCCAGACACAGCTTACACATCCTGGTCAGCCACTCGGCCCCTCAGCAATCTCACTTTGAATGCGTCACTCCATTCTACACTCTCCTAACAATCCCTCTTTACATCTTTAAAAGCTACTTCCACAAGCTTCTCAAATTTACACTGACCCCTTCCGCTCTTGCATTATTCATACAAAGTATAAGATTACAAACTTTCCAAAACACATCTCCCCATTTTTATGTTTTATTCCAATATTCATCACTTCCTTCATTGCCAATTTTTACTGCATTTACTCAAGTTGTTTCTTTTTCCTTCTACAGTAATTGCTCAGATTTATTCCTAATTTTTCAACATATCTTGCCTTCCCCACCCCCCTTCACACACATACACACAGAGAGAGAGAGAGAGAGAGAGAGAGAGAGAGAGAGAGAGAGAGAGAGAGAGAGAGAGAGATTTTACGGTCACTCGGATGAATGCCTTGTTTTGCCTCGCCTCTCAAGAAGCCTTTATGTGAGACGGTAAAGCGTAATGAGAAAAACTAAAGGATGATCTGTGAGGCTCAAGAGAAACCTGTTGGAATGAGTGGCTCACTCGCGGCTCATACACTCGCATTTATGAAGCTCCCCTTCATACATTCCACCCCCGGGATGAATTCGGGGGGACTTTTCCTTCCTTTTAGACGAGCCTGCGATGTTCCAGGGAAATGGGAGAAGCATTTCACAGATGATAAGAAGTAAGGATGAAAGAAATGACTATTTCCTTGAGGATTCCAGTCTTCTCATAAACACGAACTGAAAGTTACATACGTAAAATGATATTTACGGGAGGAGAAATTACGAAAAATAAGAGAAATGGGAGAAGCATTCACAGATGATAAGAAGTGGGGATAAAATAAATGACTATTTCAGTGAGGATTTCAGTCTTCTCATAAACATGAACTGAAAGTTACGTGCGTAAAATATTTATGGAAGAAGAAATTACGAAAAATAAGAACATTTGTCCCAAAAGTGAAATGGAGGTGCCAGGTGTGATTGGCACTAGGTTATAATGAGGCCCGAGGGCCAGTGGGGTAAGTGATACAAAGGAAATGATCAGTACCCAATCAAGGAGACGAACTGAGAGATGATTACATGTGGGACATGAGGCACAATTTACACGGCGGAAGTGATAGCTGAACTTTACCAGAAAGGCTTTAAACATTCCCTGAAAAAAAATGGAAGTCGAATCAATTGGAAAAACAAAATGAAACATAGGTGATGAAATCTAGGAGACCATTATATTACGTTTTTCATTCTCTCCAACAAGCGATGTCATCAAACTTTTATAACTGAAATTTTCATGAACCTTATTTTCTGGGATCTAAAAGAAAAGATAAAACACAAACTTTTCTTTTATAACAGAAAGCTTCACGAAGCTTATTTTCTGGGATCTAAAAAAAAAAGAGGCAAAAACACAAACTTTTCTTTTATAACAGAAATCTTCACGAAGCTTATTTTCTGGGATCTAAAAGAAAAGATAAAACACAAACTTTTCTTTTATAACAGAAATCCTCATGAAGCTTATTTTCTGGGATCTAAAAAATACCCAATTTTCCTTTCGTCTCCTCGATATGAGAAAGAATGCTTTAATAGATTACTGAATTAGTATTATTAGGGGGTGAATGAAGTCGAATACGTGCTAAATACTGTGATTTATTTTTGCTTAAGAAGCCTATCTGATCAGAAGTGTTTAAACCATGTAAAAAAATTAATAAAACACCATAAAATAAAACAAAATTCACGTATCTGTGACGATTGAAGTCACGCACCTTAAAAACTATTAAAATCTGATTTGTTTTTCTTGTTTGGCGTTATTTTTCTCCACTTGATATCTTTATACATTCGAATATTCACTTGTCTGTTTGTCCATATTGTTCTCAGCTTCGACTGATCGCATTTCCAGATGGAACGCAGTGTCTCATGTTGTTCATGTTCCCCTCGTCATTGGCAATCAAGCGCAGGTATTCATCAAACATGCACCTCACCTGTGATCAATACCGCCATAATCGCTGCTACGTGTTTCGTGAACCTGTCATAGTGATTATTCTTTCATTAACAGTCCCTGAGCAGCATAAGCAATCGAATATTTATCTTGATGTATTAAATGTCTAGTCAGTACATGAGAAGAAAGAAAAAGTATGTATGTATGTATGTGTGTATATATATATATACTGTATATATACTGTATATATTTATATATATATAATATAGATATATATATATATATATATATATATATATATATATATATATATATATATATATATATATATATATATATATATATATATATATATGCAACTGAACAATTGGTTCGACACTACAATCTATGCATCGCTGCAAAAACTGAGTGATTCCAAAGTACGTGGTGTCATATCACTGAAGTTTATGCACATCGGACTTTAACAGTAAAGCAAACTTTTCAGGACAAAAAGGTTTGAATTAATCTGCGAATATAAATAAACATGATATGAATAAAAACTCAAATATATTTAATGCCACAGATTAAAGACGACAACTCCTCTTACTGTATTCCATTTTTAAGACCAACACTCGTCACTGA